>NW_006296809.1:910193-911856 GCF_000327345.1 Myotis davidii | reverse complement strand
ACCCCCCGCACCCCCTCAGGGGAGGGGAGGGAGGTGACTTTGCTGAAACAGGGAAGCTCGTCCTCAGAGCAGAAGCGAAGCTGCAGGGACGTCCCCCATGTTGACACCCCGAGTGCAGAGCCTTAGAAGCATCTGCCGGGCCCTGAAAGGTGCCGAGCAGAGAGCAGGTCTGCGCGGTGCGAGCCCCGCCGGCTCCGGAATTCCACCAAACGAGGGCTTATAGTCTCTGACCACCAGGATCCAGGACCCGACCGAGGGCAACACCTCGGGGAGCACAGCCGCCCAGGGCCCCGCCCACAGGCCTGGCTCAGGCTGGCCCCTTTTTTTTCCTGGCTCACATGGCTGGCCCCCAGCTGCCCACCCCGCCCTCTGGGACTGGCGTCGTCTGCTCAGAGACCCTCAGCACCTGCCCCAGCACCACAGCCTGTGGGGTGGTGTCTCAGCAGATGGGGAACGTTCCCACCCGCCTACCCCCCACCCTGGGGTCACCCTCACCTGACCCGGCGCGTCCACCATCCTCCTGCCCCCAGGAACTCCGGAAGTCAGCGTCTGCCACCCTTTCCCCTTGACCTCCCCCTGCATCCTACCTCCAAGTGGAAGCTCCTGTTCCCTCCAGGACCCCTCGTCACCGGCCTGCCCTGACCTCAGTGCCCTGGGCTGGGCCATCCCACCCCCACCCCCACCCCCAATGCCAGACCCCTGACCACCAGCCCTAATCTCACCCCAATCGGAATCAAGCGGCCCCTGACCAAGACGGAGCCCCGGGCGGCGGCCAGGGGTCAGCACCCAGTGGCTTGGTGACTGCCCTCCCTGGACCCCAGGTCTCCCGGCCACAGAACCCGGCCCCCAGCTTTGCACACAGGGGTCCTGGAGCTGGAGCGAGGGAAGAGGGAAGACCCAGCCATCATTTCTACGACCTTAGAAAAGCGGGCGTCCGAGGCTCCACTGGGAAGATGGGGCCCCAGACCTGCTGAGCATCACCCCAAAAACAACCCGGAAAATGCAGGTTGTCAGACCCCAAGGACCACACACCCTCCGGGGGCCCCGCTGGGCGGGAAGGAGGCCCTGATGGCAAGCCTTTGGGGGGGGGGAGGCTGGGGGATGGGCAAGGATGACCAGGAGAGGACATCACCACTGGGGGAGGCGGAAGACCCCCCTCTTTAAGAACAGGGTCTTCGCGGCCGGTGGGGCTCAGTGGTTGAGCATCAACCTAGGAACCAGGAGATCTCCGTTCGATTCCCGCACATGCCCGGGTTGCGGGCTCAATCCCCAGTAGGGGGCCTGCAGGGGGCAGCCACCAGTGACTTTCATTATTGACGTCTCTCGCTCTCTCTCTCCCTTCCTCTCTGAAACGGATAAAAATATATTAAAAAAAAAAAACAGAACAGTGTCTTCGGTGTGTCTGACCCTCAGCCCCTGGCCCCGATGCACAAAACCACCTCATCCAGCACAGGTTTCACCGGGAGGGGGGGGAGGGGGAGGACAAGTGGGCGCTGACCTTGGTGGGCCCTTCCCAGACCAGCCTCACTGCCCAGCGTCACTGCCGCACTCTGGGACCAGGTCCCCCAGCTCCGTCCCTGGGAGAGGCAGGACCCATAGGAAAGGCAGGCAGGGAGGGCAGGGAGGTGCAGCCCAGGGCAGAAAGAGGGGTGCGGGAGAGACG
>NW_006296809.1:909661-909951 GCF_000327345.1 Myotis davidii | reverse complement strand
CCGCGGAACTCCCCCAGACCAGCTCCCATCCCCCACCAAGCTCAGCGCCCCAGGGACCCACAGGAACCTGCCCCCGGGGTGGCCCAGGGTCAATCCCTACCCACCCCACCCCCGGCCTCTGGGCGTGCGCATCCGCATTGAGGAGAGTCCCTGGTTACCCGGAGGCTCCAGGTGACCCGTCGGCGAGCAAGATGCTAGACCAGGGGTGGGAAACCTTTTTGTGAGTGTGTGCCAAAACCAGCAAAATCTCTGACTCAAAATTCTTCTGCGTGCCAACCCTTGAGAACATG
>NW_006296809.1:907512-907739 GCF_000327345.1 Myotis davidii | reverse complement strand
GCGCCCCTCACCTGGGCGCTCACGCTGTCATTCCACAGGTGCTTCCTGCCGCCTCCCTGGTGCCAGGCGCTGGAGGGGAGCCCAGTGGACAGTCCCTGTGGTCACAGAACCTCCCTGGGGCGGCGCAGAGAATCCTGCTAGAACCCACCTCACCTGCTTGAAAAAACAGCAGGACCCTCTGCACCCCGCACCCCCGCCCGTGGCTGGCTCCTTCACTGCAGAATCCC
>NW_006296809.1:906996-907290 GCF_000327345.1 Myotis davidii | reverse complement strand
CGCCCGGATCCGCTGAACCGAGACTCTAGCCGTCGGTGCTAACGGGACCCCGGCGACTCCAGGGCGAGCGCTGACCGAGTGGAGCGCGGGGAGGGTTCGCATAAATGGTCCCCTGGCCCTAGTTCAGTTGGTCAGAGCGCCCTCCCCCACTCACCAAGGTTGTGGGTTCCATCTCCAGTTGGGGCACAGACAAGAAGCAACCAGGGGACGCGTATGTAAATGGAATAACAAGTCGAATCTCTCCTTCCTCTAAAATCAATTTTTTTTAATTAAATACGAGGGTCCTTCCTTAGA
>NW_006296809.1:906296-906568 GCF_000327345.1 Myotis davidii | reverse complement strand
CGGGCGGCTCCCTCTGCTCCCGGGACTAGGGGGCTGCGTCTGCCCGTGACCTTCCTCTCTGAACCCCCAGCGTCCCTCCTGGCACTGGGTCTGGGCAGTCGCCCTTGAACACGATCCACGCGCCCCCACGCCTCCTCCAGGGCCCGGCATCCTAGGCCCCTCCCCTTAACTATGGGGTTGGGTTTCCCCGAGGAGCCCGCCTCTTCCTGTTACATCCCCAGGACCCGTGTCTGCTGGTAGCAAGACCTGCCCTGGGCCCCAGGTCTGCAGAC
>NW_006296809.1:903822-904887 GCF_000327345.1 Myotis davidii | reverse complement strand
CCACACCTGCTGCCTCCTCCCCTCAGGCTTTGGCCCCCAGTGTGCCCTCCCTGACCCTGACCCCCACCACACACACCTCTCATCTCCCTCCCTCTGCCATGCCCTCCCCTATAATCATAGAGGGACACAGGGGTCCGCTGTGCCCACCCCACCCTGTCCCCGGCCCCTTGGCCTCCTCCCTCTGACACCTCGCCTGCAAGTCTGGAACGTTCTGCTCCCAACGTGTTTCCAGATTCCCAGCGTCCTGAACCTCCATGGCGACCACCTGGTCCAGGCCCCGCCCTCTGCCCGTCTGTGCAAAAAGCAATGATTTGGGGGACCCATTGGGGCCTCAAGGGCAGAGGGTGTGGTCCTGACACAGGCATGCCCATCCAGGCCGCTGTGTCCACGCCGGCTCTGCTCTCTGGTGACCAGGCGAGGCGGTTCCCAAACTTTCCGCTCACCAATCCCTCCGGGCACGGTGAGGGTCGGCCGACAGCCTGGGTCTCCACTGTGTTCCCGTGTCTCCGGCATCTGGCACACCGTGGGGGGAATGAGTGAATGAGTGAATGAATGAATGAATGAATGAGTGGATGGATGAACGAGTGGATGGATGGATGAGTGGGTGGATGCGTAGGTGAAGTGCTGGGTCAGGCCAGCCTTCCAGGACCCCAGGCCCGTGTTAGGGTCCCTGGACAGGTTCCGCCTCTCCGCCTCCTGCAGTCCAGGCATAAACACTCAGTGTGGGGACTCCCAGCGCCGCTGGCGGGCGGAGCCGGGAGTGACCCTTGGACCGAAGCCCGGCCAGGACCGGCCACAGCCGAGGGCGGGTCCGTTCTCCTGGCAGTTTCTGTTCGCCCAGCTTTCCCACAACCTCGCGCCACCAACACCTCTTCTTCCCAAACGGAAAAGACAAAGGCGTGTTGTGTGGTGGTAACGGCTGTAAAGTGAAGCCGCAGACACCCGGGAGGGAGGGTGTGGGCGGAGACAGCCCTGCCCGCCTGACCTGCCCGCTCCCTGTCGCGCCGGGAGGCCGCCAGCCTTCCGTCCATCCGTCCGTCTGTCCCTCCCTCCGTCCCTGCTGCC
>NW_006296809.1:901850-903609 GCF_000327345.1 Myotis davidii | reverse complement strand
CATCAAAGCTCACAGATGGCATTCGTGCTCAGGGAGGGCTGACAGTGGGAGCTGGCCCTCGTGGAGCTGGGAGCTGGGGTACTGGTCACCCTGGCGGGTGAGAGCCGACCGGGGGAGGCGGGGTGGCCAGAGCTCAGCAGGTCCCAGGAAGAGCCCAGGACATCTGCTGGCCGGTGCTTGGCCCACGCAGCGGTGGGGGGGACAGGGCGCTGACGGTCTCCTTCCTTGTCCCGGATCGTGGGCTCTGCAGACACCAATTCAAGTGACGACGTTCGCTGCCCTTGTTCACTCATTCGTTCAACGGGTGTCCACCGAGGGCCGACGGGGGCCCCACGTTGTGCCAGGATGCAGTGGGGAGCCTGCCAGTCATGGCTGTTCCCTCATGGACCCTGCACACACCCGTGGGGGGACAGGCCACTGTCATTGGGTCACACGGACATAGCAGCCGGAGAGATCAGGTCTGACCAGGCCCCACCAGAGAGGGCGCTGTGGGACCTGAGGATGCGGAGAGTGGAGCGGGAGCATGGCACGCAGAGGGCTGGGCTGTGCAAAGGCCCTGTGGCCGCAGGGAGCAGGCGGTCAGCAGGTGAGGGACAGGTGAGGCGGTGAGGTGTTGGATCAGACCCCGGGTCCTCGGGGGCCTCCGTAAGGAGGGTGGGGAGCCAGGGACACGGCCTGGAAGCCCTCGGCAAAGGTGGCTCCATCTCCATCTCGCTGTGCAAGGTCCCCCCGGAGAGGGAGAGGGGGAGGGACGTCTGCATCGCTGCGGCCTGGGGGCCTGGACACATGTCTCTGTGCATTTCTCTGTTGTCTGCGTGCGACCGTGCGTGCTTCGTGCGTCCATGCAGACGTGTGTGGGCATCCGCGTGGCAGTTACTAATCACGGCCTCTCAGCCCCAGAGCCACCGTTTATACCTGGGGCTGCAGGTGGTCCCTCCGCAGGGAGGGTCTGTGCTCTGCGTGGCTGGTACCGGATCCTTCACGGTGGCGGGCCGCTGCGGGCATCTCGGGCTCCAGAGCGCAGTGCTGCGCGTCCCCAGCAGAGGGCGCGGGAGGGACATGGCAGGAGGAAGGGGCTCGTGGCTCCGGGTGGGTGGGTGCTGGGTGCCAAGTTCATGACACAGGCCCCACCCAACACCAGCCTGGGCGGGGGACCCTGCAGCTGGCCCTGGGGGTCCCTGGCGTCAGGCATCACCTCAGGACCTTTGGCACGTCGAGGATGTGGTATTACGGCCCATTCTTTGGGGAGACTGAGGGTCGGGATGCCCAGTGCTCTGTCCAGGGTCACAGGGTCGGCACCACGTGACAGGCAGCTCCGCCAGGCCCAGGGGGACGCTGCTCATCTCTCCTCCGGCCAAGGAGCAGCTGGGTCAGAACCCCCGGGGGACAAAGGGGGTCAGAGCCCCCGGGGGCACTGCGAGCTGGAGCCGGGCCCACTTTCCCACCCCTGGCTCCTGGGAGTAAATTTATTTTTTTTAAATATATTTTATTGATTTTTTACAGAGAGGAAGGGAGAGAGACAGAGAGTCAGAAACATTGAGGAGAGATAAACATCGATCAGCTGCCTCCCGCACTCCCCCCACCGGGGATGTGCCCGCAACCCAAGCACATGCCCTTGACCGGAATCGAACCGGGGACCCTTCAGTCCGCAGGCCGACGCTCTATCCAATGAGCCAAACCGGCCTCGGCAATAAACACACTCTTAAAGTCACCTGGACTCGCCCTCGCTGGTTTGCTCAGTGGATAGCGCCTTGGCCTG
>NW_006296809.1:899629-901653 GCF_000327345.1 Myotis davidii | reverse complement strand
AGGGAGAGGGATAGAGAGTTAGAAACATCGATGAGAGAGAAACATCGACCAGCTGCCTCTTGCACACCCCCCACCGGGGATGTGCCCGCAACCCAGGTACATGCCCTTGACCGGAATCGAACCTGGGACCCTTCAGTCCTCAGGCCAACGCTCTATCCACTGAGCTAAACCAGTCAGGGCCTGGGAGTAAATTTAAACCCAAATTGGCCTGACATGTGTGTGAGGAGACAGAACCCCAAACCTCAGTCACCATGGCAATGCCGTAGCCATTGCACACTTTTGCGGGTGCACACTGCTTTGCGGGTGCACACTGTCTTGCGGGTGCACGCTGTCTTGCGGGTGCACGCTGGCGTGCGGGTGCACACTGTCTTGCGGGTGCACGCTGTCTTGGGGGGGCACGCTGTCTTGCGGGTGCACGCTGTCTTGCCGGTGCACGCTCTCTTGCGGGTGCACGCTGTCTTGCGGGTGCACGCTGGCGTGCGGGTGCACACTGTCTTGCGGGTGCACGCTGTCTTGGGGGGGCACGCTGTCTTGCGGGTGCACGCTGTCTTGCCGGTGCACGCTCTCTTGCGGGTGCACGCTGTCTTGCGGGTGCACGCTGGCGTGCGGGTGCACACTGTCTTGCGGGTGCACGCTGTCTTGGGGGGGCACGCTGTCTTGCGGGTGCACGCTGTCTTGCCGGTGCACGCTCTCTTGCGGGTGCACGCTGTCTTGCGGGTGCACGCTGGCGTGCGGGTGCACACTGTCTTGCGGGTGCACGCTGTCTTGGGGGGGCACGCTGTCTTGCGGGTGCACGCTGTCTTGCCGGTGCACGCTCTCTTGCGGGTGCACGCTGTCTTGCGGGTGCACGCTGGCGTGCGGGTGCACACTGTCTTGCGGGTGCACGCTGTCTTGGGGGGGCACGCTGTCTTGCGGGTGCACGCTGTCTTGCCGGTGCACGCTCTCTTGCGGGTGCACGCTGTCTTGCGGGTGCACGCTGGCGTGCGGGTGCACACTGTCTTGCGGGTGCACGCTGTCTTGGGGGGGCACGCTGTCTTGCGGGTGCACGCTGTCTTGCCGGTGCACGCTCTCTTGCGGGTGCACGCTGTCTTGCGGGTGCACGCTGGCGTGCGGGTGCACACTGTCTTGCGGGTGCACGCTGTCTTGGGGGGGCACGCTGTCTTGCGGGTGCACGCTGTCTTGCCGGTGCACGCTCTCTTGCGGGTGCACGCTGTCTTGCGGGTGCACGCTGGCGTGCGGGTGCACACTGTCTTGCGGGTGCACGCTGTCTTGGGGGGGCACGCTGTCTTGCGGGTGCACGCTGTCTTGCCGGTGCACGCTCTCTTGCGGGTGCACGCTGTCTTGCGGGTGCACGCTGGCGTGCGGGTGCACACTGTCTTGCGGGTGCACGCTGTCTTGGGGGGGCACGCTGTCTTGCGGGTGCACGCTGTCTTGCCGGTGCACGCTCTCTTGCGGGTGCACGCTGTCTTGCGGGTGCACGCTGGCGTGCGGGTGCACACTGTCTTGCGGGTGCACGCTGTCTTGGGGGGGCACGCTGTCTTGCGGGTGCACGTTATCGTACGGGTGCACACTGTCTTGCGGGTGCATGCTGTCTTGCGGGTGCACGCTGTCTTGCCGGTGCATGCTCTCTCTGGGGTGCACGCTGTCTTGCGGGTGCACGCTGTCTTGTGGGTGCACGCTGTTTTGGGGTGCACGTTGTCTTGCGGTGCACACTGTTTTGGGGGTGCGCGCTGTTTTGGGGGTGCGCGCTGTTTTGGGTGCACGCTTTCAGCCCCGTGAAGATGGACGGGGTCACCATTGACTCGCAGCCTCGGGGGACACAGTGGCAGAGCCGAGGCCTGTCTCCCGCTCCAGGCTGAGCGCGTCTGTCCTCCCGTGGGGAGTGAGCTGGGGGCGGGGCTGCCCAGCCACCGTGTCCGGGACCCCCTGTGCCATCCCCTCGCTGAGCCCACCCCCCCATTTCCTGGGCCTCCTGCTCAAGGACTGAGACGGTGGCCCGGGCGGAGGGCCCTGCGCCCGGCCCG
>NW_006296809.1:898447-899598 GCF_000327345.1 Myotis davidii | reverse complement strand
CAGACCAGGGGCGAGGTCTCCTCCGATGGCGGCGGCTGGGCAGGGTGTGCAGGGGGCGGGCTGGGACGCCTTCCAGAAAGGAGGCGACAGAGGCACCCAGAGTCTGAAGGTGCTCATGGCATCGGGTCCCACGCGCCACTTCGGAGACTCGGTTTTAAGGAAAGAACCAGGAGCACAAGCCCCGTGCTTCCCGGGTCCGCCCGTCAGTGCAGGGCTGTGGGGGGCGGGGGGAGGGGGCGCCTGGCGGCTGCAGAGCAAGGCAAGGTCCGCCGCAGGCTCTGGGTGACCTTTGAGACCTAGCGTTGCACACTCACACATGCATGCCCGCACACGTGCACACAGACAGGCAGGCACCCACATGTGCACACAGGCACATGTGCACACGCATGCACACATGCGCACAGGCACCCTTGGACAACTTTAACAGTGTCCCCCAAAATTCACGTTCACCCCGAACCTCAGGACGGGACCTTATTTGGAAATGGGGCCTCTGCCGCTGTAATCAGTTAAAACGAGGTCACACGTGGAGAGGACACGCAGAGGACAAGGCCACGTGATTGGGAGCTGAGGGCGCCCCAAAGTGCAGGCGGCGCAGGAGCTGGCGGGGTGTCAGCGGGGGTGGGGCTGCTCTCCTCAGACGGAAACGCTGCCCGCAGTGGGGGCTTGGGTTCTGCACTGAGACCTGGGGGAGAACAGACCGTGTCCTTTGTCACAGCAGCCTCAGGAGCTGACACCCCCCACACACCCAGTCCGGAGCTCAGACTCTGCCCGAGGGCACCCGGGCGATGTGTGCACGTGGGTGAGTGTGGCGTCTGCCTCGCTGGGAGAGGTCCGTGCTGTCCCTCCCGGCTGCGGGTGAGAGGGGCAGCTGGGTGCCGGCCCTGACCCCGGCCCTCCGGCCCAGGGGAGCATTAAGAGTCCACATTGAGCCCAGGCACGTGGCTCAGGGGTTGAGTGGCAATGTAGGAACCAGGAGGTCACGGTTCGATGCCCGGTCAGGGCACAGGCCGGGCTGTGGGCTCCACTCCCGGTGTGGGGGTGCGGAAGGCAGCTGAGGGGTGATTCTCTCTCGTCATCGATGTTTCCATCTCCCCCTCCCTCTCCCTTCCTCTCTGAAATCAATAAAAATATATATATTTTTAAAAAGTTCG
>NW_006296809.1:897112-898132 GCF_000327345.1 Myotis davidii | reverse complement strand
TGCGGGGGAGCCAGCAGCTCCCGGGCTTGGAGCCCGCCTCCGCGTCCCCGGAGGCCCTGGCAGAAGGCTGGGCCTCAGGCAGGACCTGGGTGCCGGGAGGAGGGTGGGGCCAGCAGTTCTGACCCAGCCAGTGTCATTAGCGTGCCACCCCCGGGAACTCACCCCAGGGAGGAGGGGAGCGGTGACTCTGCCCAGGGTCACCCGGACCAGGGGGTGCTGGGCAGGGGCAGGGAGAGAGGGCTGCCTCTCTTGGGCAGCGCTGTCCCCATCTGTCTGTCTGTCTGTCTGTCCGTGGAGCTGGCTGGGCTGGGCCGCCACCCCCTGTGGTCCGGCTGACCCAGATCCAGCTCTGCTGTCCTGGCACCTGCTCTCTGCAGTTCCCACTCCTGCTCACGCTGCAGCCCGGAGCCGCTGCTCTCCAGCCGTCTCTCCCCCCGAAGGACCCGCAGCCTCGTCCCTGGGAGCAGGTGGCACAGGGGCTGCAGGTGCCAGGGCAGATCTCTAGGGGCGGAGCCTAGAGCTGGGCTGGAGGTGAGCTGGTGAGCCCCGTCTGTGGTTTGGGCAGGGGGGCCAGCGCCCACCTCTGCCCTCGGACAGGGCGGCTCTTTGGGGAGCAGCTGGGCCTCATGTTTAGTGATGACATGACTTAATCTAGAGATGAAACCTGAAGAGCATGCCTGGCAAAAACCAGGTGCCTCCCTCATGGCCAGGACGCTGGGCCCCTGGGCGGGCTGTGCCGGGCGGGGGTGGGGCGCGTTGGCCCAGCAGGCACCCCTCGAGGAACATGAGGTGGGCTCCCTGGGAGGGGCACCTGGGCACAGTAGGACCTGCAGCTGGCGACCTTGCTCACAGAGCCAGCCGCCCGCACAGCTGCCCTGATTGCGCTCCTGCTCCCTCCGGCCGAGGAGGCGGCACCGGAAACCGGACCCTTGTTGGAGCTGCCGTCGGGCTCCCGCGGCCGAGGCCGGGTTGCTGAGCTGTGGCCTCGTCCCCCCCGCCTCCGGAGGCAGGGCAGCTGGG
>NW_006296809.1:876443-876810 GCF_000327345.1 Myotis davidii | reverse complement strand
CCTCGTCCCCCGCGTCTCCGGAGGCAGGGCAGCTGGGAGGGGCTGGGGGTTTGTGGGGACTTGATGGCCTCTGTCCTCCCATCGCCTCCTCCAAGACGGCACCATCCTGGCACCACGGCCGTGGGACGAGACAGGGGAGCCACTGAGACTCCTGGAACGCCCCCCCACTGCCCTCCCACCGACACCCCAACGTGGCCACGTGGCTCAGCCTCTGGAACTCGAGTGTCTGTCTGCGGGTCCCTGTGCCCTGTGCCCGCTGAGCCACGGCTGCTGGGAGAGAGGGCCAGGGGCCAGGGCTCGCTTTATTTCATGCTGGGACCAGAGGCTCACGGCGCCGCTCCGCCCGCTCACCCAGGCAACAAGCACC
>NW_006296809.1:875238-875804 GCF_000327345.1 Myotis davidii | reverse complement strand
GAGACAGCCGGCCACCCCAGCACCCTGTGTTTTGAGGGGTGGGAGCTGTCCTGGGTCCTGAGCTCCGGGGAACCGGCACAGCCTGTCCTCACCTCTGCCCTCCGCTCCGTGACCTTGACCTTGGCCTTCTGCTTCCTCCGGTAGTCGGCATTGAAGTGGGCGAAGGCGTATTCCACCAGCGCGGCGAAGACGAACACGTAGCAGATCCAGAAGTACACGTCCAGCGCCTTGATGGCCGACGCCCGCGGGAGGGAGGAGCGGGCGCTGACCATCAGGGTGGTCATGGTCAGCACCGTGGTGATGCCTGTGGGAGGCAGGGGTGCTGATCCCACCGCCTGGGGGGCCGGGGCCAGGCCTGGGTTCCTGGCTGACGGGGTCCCGTCCTGCTCCCTGGGACGGCGGTTGGGCCGGTACCTAGGGACACCCTGGCAGGCACGGCCGCCTGGCTGATCCAGAAGGAGACCCAGGACATGGCGACCAGCAGCACCGAGGGCATGTAGGACTGGATGATGTAGACGCCCCGGTTCCTCCGCAGGTGGAAGTACAGGCTGAGCCGAGGGAACTGG
>NW_006296809.1:874415-874817 GCF_000327345.1 Myotis davidii | reverse complement strand
CCTGCCCCTCCCCCTGCCCCTCCCAGGGCCCTCGGGTCCCTGAGAGCCTCGGAAGGAAGGAGGGCCCTGGACCCCTGGCTTCACCACCGCCCCCCGCAGCCTGGCCCCCCAGAGGGAGGAGAGCGGGAAGATTTCCTAGCAGAGAGGCCGGCCCCCCCTCCCGGCCTGGTTCCCTCCCCGCACGGCTGAGCTGGAGGAAGGAACCGGGCTGGGCTCAGGGCCCCGATGAGCGGGCAGGAGGGGCCAGGACACCAGGCAGCCCCCAGGGCTCGGCCCTGTGCACCCCCCAGGTGGCCCCCAAACTCAAGGTGCCGCTCCCCCCGGGAAGCGACAGAGGACCGAGGAGTGAGACGGAGAAAAGCTGGCCCAGGCCCGCACGGGGGCGCAGCCGGTGCCCGCCGG
>NW_006296809.1:871005-874077 GCF_000327345.1 Myotis davidii | reverse complement strand
GGCCTCGCAGGTGGGGGGGGCCCAGGGAGCTGGCCGAGTGCAGGTCCCTGTCCCCAGGCGGCCCAGCCATGCTGGTCCAGGCCTCCCTGGGCTCCGGGCCCGGCTGCGGGGCACCCACTCCTGCTCCTGCCCAGGCTTTAGGCTCCCTGGATGCCCGTCCCCGTCACTCCCTGCCCCTGAGCCAGGCCAGCGGCACGGGGAGGACCCAGCCAGCCCGAGCCCCCTGCCCGCCCACAGCAAGGTCCCACCCGGAGCCGCCGGCACTCACAGCTCTCCAGGTGCAGCGTGCACTCCTGCTCGTCCATCGGGTACTTGGCCAAGTCCATGTCGCAGGCCACCGTGGCGGTGATTCTGTGCGGACAACACAGCAGGGAGGTCCCAGGGGGAGGCTGGCAGCTCCCTGACCCAACGGGCAGAGAGGCCCCGTGCCCGCCTGAGGGCCCCTCCCAGGAGCCCTGGTCTCACCCGTGGGCTTGGATGGCAAGGTGCCGGCTCCTGGGTGGACAGAGAACGGGTCTCTTTATTGGGGGGGAGGGTCTCCCTTCAAGAATGAAGGACGGGCCCTGGCCAGTGTGGCCCAGTGGGCAGAGTGTTGGCCTGTGGACGAAAGGGGCCCCAGTTCGATTCCTGCTCAGGGCACCT
The DNA here is from genome assembly GCF_000327345.1 of Myotis davidii. Classification (NCBI taxonomy): domain Eukaryota; kingdom Metazoa; phylum Chordata; class Mammalia; order Chiroptera; family Vespertilionidae; genus Myotis; species Myotis davidii. The sequence continues at coordinate 873,435 of NW_006296809.1, read as the reverse complement.
GCCTGGGCTGTGGGCTTGATCCCCAGTGTGGGGCGAGCCAGAGGCATCTGATCAATGATTCTCTCTCATCGTTGAAGTTTCTCTCTCTTCCTCTCCCTTCCTCTCTGGAATCAGTAAAAATATATTTTTTAAAAAAAGAATGAAGGACTGAATTTCATTCACTTTCTTCATCCTTGGCCTGGGGCAGGGTTGGAGGGGGTCAATGGGGGAAAGGAGACATATGTAACACTTTCAAAAATAAAGAACTATTTTTAAAAAACAAAAGAGAGAAAATTACAAAAATATATTTATTTTAAAATTTTTTTAAAACGCTGGGCTTGGTGGCTGAGCCGGGGCCCAGGGGCGGCCCAGGCCTCCCCGCTGACCTGGGTGGGAGCAGGCCCAGTGGCCAAGTGGCCTGGTTTTCCCAGAGAATTTTGATTCCTATGCAAACCTCCTGGTTTTTAAAATGCTGCTCATTAATTCCATGTGTAAAAGGCAGGTGTCAGAGAACACGTGTTCAACTACACGGACACGCACGTTCATAGCAGTGCCGCTCACAGCCGCCCGAAGGGGGACCCCGCCCGTTGTCCATGGTGGGCGCGTGGACGCAGACACTGGGGGACCCGGGTGGAGCATCGGCCGGAAGAGGAATGAAGTCGTGACCCGTGCTACGACGTGGATGTGCCACAGACTCCACGCCCAGGAAGCAGGAGGCACGGGGTCACCGTCTGGGACGCATCGACACAAAGTGGGTGCAGAAGGGGCGGGTCCGGAGGCAGAGGCTGGTGATTTCCGGGGTGCGGGGGGAGGGGAGCCACCACGTCATGGGTGCGGGGTCTCCTTCTGGGGGGGTGACATTTCTGCAGCTAGACAGAGGCGATGTTTGCACAACACCCATCGTGCCTGCTCAGTGTCACTGAACTGTTTATTTGTTCATCCTCAGCCGGAGACATTCCCATTGATTTGAGGGAGGGGGAGAGGGGGCAGGGCAGAGGGAAGCATGGATGAGAGAGACATGTCGAGTGGTTGCCCCCTCCCTGCGCCCTGACCAGGGCCTGTGCCGGGGAGGAGGATGCATCCGAGGTGCCTGCCCTTGACCGGAATCGAACCCAGGACCCTTCGGTCCACGGGCCGACGCCCTACCCACTGGGCCACACCAGCCAGGGCTGAATCATTCATGTGGATTCTGCCCCAATTTTTTTAAAAAGGTAGCGGCCTTGTTGGCCAGGAGCTGAATCTGCCGGCTGCCGCTGGCAACCTCTGCCGTCAGGTTGGCTGGGCAGTGGCTGCTGGTCGGACGGAGTAAATAGCGCCCCCCGCCCCCCGATCCCGGGCTCCCGGTGGCGGCGGCTCACCGGATGCTGTACAGGATCACCCCGTCGGGCTGCAGCCGGATGAGTTTGTTCTCCACGGTCACGTCATGGAACCAGGCGGACTTGGCGTTGACGATGAAGGTGTCGGGGAGCCAGAGCCAGTCCACGAAGCGGCTGTCCAGGCCCAGGGTCTCATTGGTGTGGTTGTAGGACAGCCGGCCGTCCCGCCAGCTCTGGTGCAGGAACACGGTCATGGTGTACTCCTGGGGGCGGAGGGCCCGCCGTCAGCCACCGTCCTGGGGCGCCTGGTCCATTCCTGGGGCGCCCGGTCCAATCCTGGGGCGCAGGCGGGCAGAGGCGGGCACACCTACCATGTTCACCTCGGAGATGTGGTCGATGCTGGCTACCTCGATGGCAAGCGCCACATTCACAGGGGGGCCTGCGGGGAGGGAGCAGGCTGAGGCCAGACCCTGCATGCACACGCACGCACATGCACACACATACACACACACATGCATGCATACACACACGCATGCACACACGCACACACACACACACACACACACACGCACGGACCCAGGCCAGGAAAGCCCAGGCAGGTGAGACTGTGACCAGCCGGGTTTAGGAGGGAGCCATCTCGGGACAAGCCTGCAGCGAGGTCTAGGGGACCCACCTTCCCAGCTGTGCCCCTGGGGGCCGGCGCTCAAGGGGAGCCAGCCCAGGGCCAGGGGTCACCGGCCCCGGCCCCACCCGCTCACCTCCGATGCAGGGGCGGAAGTTCCGGGCGTAGCCCTCCATCAGGTGGTCCAGGTTGGGCAGCCATGAGATCTCCAGGTTGGAGCCCACGTAGTCCCCGATGTCGTTCATCGCCCTGGAAACGCAGGCCCACAGGTCGCAGGCGGCACCAGGGATGGGCCTGGGTCCCGACCCGAGGCTGGGCCAGTGGACAGGGAGGGGATCCGAGAGCCCTCTAGGCCAGAGATGGTGCCGGAGACGGGCCCAGGGAGGTGCCGATCCCAGGGCTGCTCCGTTTGTCCAGCGGCTCCGGCTCAGCCTCTGCCCCCCAAGCTGGGCCTGGACAGAGGCCACCAGGGTCAGGCAGAGCCCAAGTCTGGGAGGAGCCCCCCCCCCGGCT
>NW_006296809.1:870153-870971 GCF_000327345.1 Myotis davidii | reverse complement strand
GGGCAGCCAGCCCAGAGCCCCCACATTAGGGCCTCCCGTCCGACAGACCTCAGGGGACCCCGACAAGGGCCCGTTGTCCCTCTCGGCCCCCAAGGAGGAAGCGTCCTGCAGGAGGGACTCAGAGCGAGGCTGCAGGAGCAGGAGGCTGAGGGCCAGGGAAAGGGAGGAGCGGCTGGGGTCCCAAACCTGCCCCGGGCCAGGCTGAGTGCCCGAGGGGGGCGTAGGGGAGGTGCAGCCGCCGCCTGACTGTGTGCCTGATCAGCTATCCCAGTGTCTGTCTGTCCCTGAATATTTTGGTCTTGCCTCTCTCACCAGCACTTGAGAAGCAAGACCGCTGTTAAGAAGCCCACCTGGACACAGACGTGAGCTTTGTTGCTGCCCCGGGAGCGGGGAGGGGCTCCGAGTGGACGCTCCCCATGGCCTCAGGAGGAAGCAACCTGCCCACCGCTGGACCGCGGTCGTGGCCCCAGAACTGGGGGAGGACCCGGTCCCCAAGTTTGGGGTCGCCTGTTCCAGCCCCCCGGCAACTCACACCCACACCCAGCCACGGGGGGCCGCGGTGGGGGGAGCAGAGCCGGGAATGATGAGGGGCATCCAAGAATAACTCTCCCCCAGCCGCGGGGCTCAGCGGTTGAACTTTGACCTACGAACCAGGAGGTCACGGTTCAATTCCCAGTCGGGGCACATGCCCGGTTTCTGGCTCAATCCCCAGTAGGGGCCGTGCAGGAGGCAGCCGGTCAATGGCCCCTTCCTCTCTCATCACTGATGTTTCTCTCTCTTTGTCCCTCTCCCTTCCTCTCTGAAATCTATATGCGTAT
>NW_006296809.1:869512-869903 GCF_000327345.1 Myotis davidii | reverse complement strand
CCCACCACCCTCTGCCACTCCGCCCCTCCCTGCAGCGGGGGCCCAGCCCGGCTCCCCCACACCCTGCTCCCTCAGGGACTGTGTCCTTTTCATCGGCAGCCGGGCACCCGTCTGAAGGGTTCCCAGTCGGGGCACATGCCCGGTTTCTGGCTCAATCCCCAGTAGGGGCCGTGCAGGAGGCAGCCGGTCAATGGCCCCTTCCTCTCTCATCACTGATGTTTCTCTCTCTTTGTCCCTCTCCCTTCCTCTCTGAAATCTATATGCGTATTTACACTGATGAATATATATATTTTTATGAATAACTCTCCTGTTTGTTAGTCTCTGAATCTCTTCTATCCCGACAAGGTCACCTTGGGCCCCACGCCTGGCCTGTGCCCGTGGGGGAGACGTG
>NW_006296809.1:868773-869222 GCF_000327345.1 Myotis davidii | reverse complement strand
CGCAGCGGGTGGGGCTGGAGCTCCAGGGCCGAGTGTACAGCCCAGCCTCAGTGCAGCCCGGCCGAGCCACCTGGCCCCTCCCCCTGTGCTCTCAGGGGGCCCGGCACCCCTGGGGCTGCCAGGGTTGGGGAGACCCCTTGTCTGTTTCATACGTGGCCTTTTGAAGAATTGACCTTAAACCAGGAGCTTCTTAGCTGATGACACTTGCAGACCCTCAACCTGTCCCGCGGGCCCACCTGGGTGACGGCCGGCCCAGGATGGGGGGGCAGGAGCTTTGTAGCAAAGGATCAAAAGGAATGAAAGACGTCCCGCCCCCGGGAAGCAGCTTTAAAGGGCGATGGAGGCCACGCTGAAGGTCGCTGCAAAGGATTGGGAATAGGCGTTATTTTTGGACCAGCCCAGCTGCCACCAGCGGCAGCGCAGGCGGAACCAGGTTGGCAGGAGACGCG
>NW_006296809.1:864769-866497 GCF_000327345.1 Myotis davidii | reverse complement strand
ACTCCTTCCCCCCCTCCACGCCCACTCGGGGCATGAGGGCCAGGCCGGGGTCCGCCCTGGGCAGCCCCACCGTGAAGCTGGCCCGGAAGCGGCCAGACACCGGGAGATGGCTCAGCCTCTGCAACCTCGGGGGGGTGAGGGGACAGGCTCTCCCTGATGTCACCTCCCACCTAGGAAGGCGCTGGTGCCCCTGGCTGTGTAGGGCTGGGGCGGTCCCGACGCCAGGAGAACATGCTACATGCCAGTCGGGTCCTGGGGGGCAGGAAGGGGTGGGCGCCCCGCGGGGAGCTCAGCGGGGAGCATCTAGGTAGAGCGCTGCTGGCCCTGACGGCCCAGGACCCCACGGTGGCCCCGGGCCAGGGTTCCCTGTGGGGAGATGAGCAGAAGTGCAGGGACATGGGCCGGGCTCAACCCCCTGGGCGGAGTGGCCGCCGTGAAGTGGCGGCTGATTTGTCTGTGTTCTTGTTTCCTATTTATTAGTAAAAATATAACTGTTTTCTATTTCACTCTTTTTCAACTCTGTAAAACCTTTGCCCAGATGGAAGTTGAACCCTTCGCAGTATAATCAGTGTGTTTTTTTTTTTTTAAGGCTAAACTTGAAAAATCTATTTATTGATTTCAAACAGGTCATTTTCCACTTTTCTCTTTCCAACAGTGTTAACTCATATGTTCCTGGTACATTTCAACTATGGTTCTTACAATTGGTAGCTTTTTTTTAATTAAATATATTTTATTGATTTTTTACAGAGAGGAAGGGAGAGAGATAGAGAGATAACCTCGCCCTCTCCCGCCCCTGTCACCGCCCGTGCCCCTGGGGACAGAAGGGGAAGGTGGGCGTACGGAGCGGAGCCGGGGTCCTCCTCCCCTAGCCCCCCCCCCTCGCACACACACAGCCCACGGATCCCTGACGGCTCTGTTTTTAGAGCAACACCCGCCGCGCTGGCACCACAGTTACCAAGGCAAAGAGGAGCCGCCAGGAGCGCACGGTGAGCTGGAGGCAGGAGCTGCGGGCGCGGCTTCTCCAGGGAGATGAGGTGCCAGCAGCAGCGAAGGCCACCCACACAGCGTGCAGCTGGTGAGTGCGGTGCCCACGGGGAGTGATGGTCGGACTCAGGGGAGGCACGGCTCTGACCGGCCCACCAACCTGCAGGCACACGCTTCTCACCCCACAGAGCTCTTCCCCCTGACCCCGGCCTGGGCCACGGCCGAGCAGCCAGAACAGCCACAGGCACCCCTGTGAGTCCCACTGTACCCCCTGCAGCAGGGGTGAGGACCTAGACACTGAAGGGCGAGGGGTGCAGTCCTTCTGCTTTCTGGGGGGAAGGGACACGGAAGCCATCTGCAGGTCGCCGTGGAGGGCCGCCAAGCGCAGGCTCCCCTAGGCCGGGCCACGGCCTCACAGCCCTTCCGCACACACAGGCACCTCCTCGCCCACACCCGGGAGCCAGGCAGGGTCGGCGTTCAGAACGTGTCAGACTCCAGACAGGCGGCAGGGAGCCGGGCAGACCTGGGGGGCTGGAGTGCGTCCCAGCGGGACATGTACAAACGCCCCGAAATAGGACGGTGAAGCCAAGCGAACCCCTTGTCCGAGCGAGACAGGCTCTCCCGCCAGATGAGTTTTGGGGTCAAGTTGAGCTAAGATGTTAGGGCTCAGAGAGCCTTGGATTTCAGAGGTTGTGGCCGTGGCCGTGGGCCTGGGTCGCCAGTGGATCAGGGCATCCAGCACCC
>NW_006296809.1:864011-864479 GCF_000327345.1 Myotis davidii | reverse complement strand
CTGTCCTTTGACACCAGTGGGCTGGCCGCCACGTCCCGGGTGGGGGGGAGTTGTCTTTTGTGTATTTTTTTGTTGTTGTTAATCCTCACCTGAGGATAATTTTTCCATTGAGTTTTTACAAAGAGTGGAAGGGAGGGGGTGAGACAGAGAGAGAAACATCAATGTGAGAGACACGTCGACTGGCTGCCTCCCGCACGCTCCCCGACCAGGGCCAGCATCGAGCCTGCAACGAAGGTCCGTGCCCTCGAACCTGCAACCCTTCAGTCTGCGGGCCGATGCTCTAACCACTGAGCGACCGGCCACGGTGGGGTGGGGGTCGGGGGGCGGGGGTGCCTGTTTTGGCTCTGGTTTCTCTGCAGAGCCCTCTCACCAAAAGGCCCTCCGCTCCCACGGGAGGTGGCCAGGCCAGGGCTCAGGCTGCTGGGCGGCTGGTGCCCAATTCAAGTCCCCAGAGAGAAGAGCAAGCAG
>NW_006296809.1:859943-863008 GCF_000327345.1 Myotis davidii | reverse complement strand
CGCGGCCCAGAGGAGCTGATTGGGGCTGCGCGGGGGTTGGGGTGGGGGTGCCGGCGTCCCTGCAGCCTCGCCTTCTCCTGGAGGAGACCCCACCAGCACCTCCTTCCAAAACTCTCAACACAGTCTGACCGGCGTGGCTCAGGGGCTGAGCCCCGACCTATGAACCAGGAGGTCACGGTTGGATCCTGGGTTCGATTCCCGGTTGCGGGCTTGATCCCCAGTGTGGGGCCTGCAGGAGGCAGCCGACCAGTGATTCTCTCTCATCATTGATGTTTCTCTCTCCTCCTCTCCCTTCTTCTCTGAAATCAATAAATGATATATATTTTAAAACCTGTCAACACTGAGCCTGAGCAGGTGGCACAGGGCGGGAGAGCTCTGCCCACCGCAGCCAGGGGCGGGAGGGAGAGGGTGGGCCGTGGCTGCTGCCCTGGCCAGGGTCCTGCGGTCACAGCCCGCTCAGGCCTCGCCGGGGTGACCTCTTTGCCAGGCGGTCAGGCCCATCACACCCGTCCACATCTGGCCACACCCTCCAGGAGCCACGCAGATGGCTGGGCCCCTGCTGCAGTGGCAACCCCCCCCCCCTCCAGAGCGCTGAGGACGCCCGGCCTGGCACATTTCCTGTTTTAGTTCCTTTGAACATAAAATTCTGCAGCAGTTTCCCAAAAAAAGCTGATCCCCAACTTCAGGCATTTATTCGCTCTGGACTCGACATCAGCTGCCAACAGCCAGTGAGCTGCCCGTGGGGACCCTGGAGGACGGGCACTGGTACTGGGTGGCCTGTCCCAGAGCAGGAGCAGGTGGAGGGGGAGCGGGAGGCCATGCTGCTGGAGATTTGCACCCCAACCCTGAGTGCCAAGGCCGGAAGGAGGGCTGGTCCCCGCTCTCTCCCCCAAAGCCGGAAACAGGCCCCAAGAACGCCGGCGGGTCTCAGTTGATGTGCCTCCTGTGGGGGGTCCTCCCGCCCTGGCTGACCTGGGTCCGTCCGCTCCGGAAGCCCTGGGCTGGAGGCGCCCACGGCCGCACATCCGAGTGTGTGCCTGCGGCCACCGCGCGCCTCCTTCCCACGTGTCCATCTGCCCGCGTTCGCTGGGGGAGTCGAGGAATTAATTCATGAAAAACAAACAAAAAGCAGTGCCCAGAGCCCGGCCAGGCTCAGAGCAAGTGCTGCGAGTGTCCCTGAGGATGACGCCCCGAAACAGGGACCCGTCTGCCTGTTCTTTATGGTGTCGCCTGTGGCCAAGCCTCTGGCATAGCCCAGGCCAGCGGTCGGCAAACTCATTAGTCCACAGAGCCAAACATCAACAGTACGACGACTGAAATTTCTTTTGAGAGCCAAATTTTTTAAACTTAAACTATCTAGGCAGGCACATTGTTATTAACTAAATTAGGGCCCTCCTAAGCTGGCCTTTGCTAAAAACGTCCTCAATCTGATGGAGGTACGTTCGCTGAGGTCGACCCCTTCCAACGCTCCCAGCCACCCTCATCTTGTAGACTTGTTTCAGATGGACGAGTGTGGGTGGGGGCGTTGGAAGGGGGCGACCTCAGCAAACGTACCTCAAAACAATGTACCTCCCCCGCGCTGCGTATCCCGCAGCCCACGGCCGGCCTGCGCTGTGTCCCCCGTCGCCCAACCAACCGACACCCCCCACATCTTCTAACGCCACTTCTTCAAAATAGACTCGCCCAGGCCGAAAACCAACTTCTGCGCATGGGCCACGAAGTTTCAATCGCACTGTACGTGCGCGCCCACACGTGGTATTTTGTGGAAGAGCCACATTCAAGGGGCCAGAGAGCCGCATGTGGCTCACAAGCCGCGGTTTGCCGACCAGGGCACCAGGCGATTAATAAACGCAGGAACACACGGGCACAGGGTCTCCGAAGCCAACGCGGGGCGTGATTGGCGGTCTCTGGCTGCCGGGGCCACACAGGGGCTCCCGCTGCCTTTCAGGCCTGAGCTCTGGGCCCGGGCGGGACGGGCGGTCTCTGCCCTGGTTCCGGCGTCTCTCGGAGGCCGGCAGCACCGGACCTTCTCAGTATTTATTCTTTTTAATTTATTTTTTTAACACGTTTTTATTTGTTTCGGGGAGGAGGGGAGAGGGAGAGAGAGATGGAAACATCAATGATGAAAGAGAATCATTGACTGGCCACCTCCTGCACGCCCCCTACTGGGAACCGAGCCAGCAACCCAGGCCTGTGCCCTTGACTGGAATGGAACCCGGGACCCTTCAGTCCACAGGCCGACGCTCTATCCACTGAGCCAAACCGGTTCTGGCGATATTCTTTTTGAGAGAGAGAGAGGGGGGGGGGCTGCTTCCTTTACGTATGCATTCTTTGGTTGATTATTGTTTGTGCCCTGACCAGGGATCAAACCCGCCACCCGCCTATCGGGGTGATGCTCTGATCAACTGAGTGACCCGCCAGGGCCGGGACCGTCTCAGCATCGAAAGGAGTGGAGCTTGGACCCCGCTGCAGGGCCCGGGTGGGCACCCGGCATCGAATCGACTCCTCCGCCTCCACCCTGCGGGCCAACGCCCTGCAAAACCCGAGGCCACCTGCAGCCCGGCCGCGGGGCTCGGAGGCTGAGCGGTGACCTAGGAGCCAGGAGGCCGCGGTCTGATTCCCGGTCGGGGCACATGCCGGGGGTGGGGGGCTCCAGCCCCAGGAGGGGCGTGCAGGAGGCAGCGATCCATGGTTCTCTCTCACCATCGATGTCTCTCTCTCTCCCCCTCCCTTCCTCTCTGACATCAATAAGAACATATTTTAAAAATAAGAAGCCACCTGCAGACCCACAGCCTCCCAGCAGCAGCCTCCTCCCCGGGACACCAGGGACGCTCGCAAACCCGAAATCTAAAGGCCCCTCCCTTCCCCGGGCGGGCGCGGGCTTCACGGGCACCACGTGGTTCCTGTCGGCTTCCGCTGGGGTCTGGAGAACGGGGTTCTCAGGGTTCCTTCTCTAAGGGGTTTGGGGCACTGCTGAGCCCAGACTCTCTGAGGGACGGGGAGAACCACCCGGGCCCAGCACAGCCAGGAGAGCAGCCCGGTCCCGGCCCCGCCCGACCCCGCAG
>NW_006296809.1:856102-859754 GCF_000327345.1 Myotis davidii | reverse complement strand
ACTCCGCTGTGGGGGCACGCGACCCAGCTCTGCTCCTCCCTGACCCTGTGGCCTCACAGGGGACTTTTCCGGCTTTTATTTTTTAATTGATTTGAGAGAGAGAGGAAAGGAGAGGGAGAGAGAGAGAAACATCAATGAGAGAGAAACATCAGCATCGATAGCTGCTCCCCCCGCACCCCCTCCCTCACTGGGGACAGAGCTGGAGGCCCCCCCCCCACCCCCCGGCTTGTGCCCTGACAGGGAATCGAACTGGTGACCTCCCGGTGCAGGGCGGATGCCCAACCACCAAGCCCCACTGGCCAGGCCGGCTTCGTTGGTTCATTTGCAAAGGGAGGTCGTGAGAGGGGCGGCTGGTGTCCTGGCCCCACCCATCCAGGGGGCTGACCGCGACTCCAGAGAACGTGTTTCCTGACTCGGGCAACAGGCCCTTTTCTCCGGAGAGAAACACATCGATCTGGCAGGCGCCCCGCCACCGCCCTCCTCCGGGCACCCTCGGGAAGTCCTTGTGCTTCCCCACCTGTGGGTTGGGGGAAAGGGGGACCCCACCTCCAAGTGCGACTTCGGTGAACCTTTCAACATAGTGAGCGGCTTCTGTCGGTGGGAGGCCCCTGCTTCTGGCCAGGCCTGTGCTGGTCACCGGACGCCTGGGCGACACCCCTGGTCTTGGCAGTCGGGACAGCCCAGGGCAGGGGGCCTGGTCCCCGGCCACGGAACAGAGGTGACAAAGCAGCTCTGGGGTACTCGCCAGCGCACCGAGTGCCCTATGTTGCCAACTCTCCCCGCGCTGCCCTGAGTTCTGGCCCTGGGTCAGGCACCCGCACGACCCTCAGCCTTGGCCATTTTTTTTTTAATCTTCATCCGAGGATATTTTCCCATTGATTTCAGAGAGAGAAGAAGAGAGAGGGAAACACAGAGAAACACATCTATGGGCTGCCTCCTGCACGAGCCCCGACCGGGGCCCGGGCTGGGGAGGAGCCTGCAACCGAGGTACATGCCCTTGACTGGAATCGAACCCGGGACCCTTCAGTCCGCAGGCTGATGCTCTATCCACTGAGCAACCCCGGCCAGGACTGCCAGGGCCAGTTCGCGCCCCTCGTGCCCGGGCCCCTGAGGCAGACAGCCTCCTTCTCTCGGGTCAGAGGAGGTGCGTATCCGACCAGGTGACGCTGTAACTTGTCCCGAATGACCAGGCGGAGGTGGCTTCCGCCAGCAGGACACACACAGAGCCCGGGGATCTGGGCTCGGGGAGCGGCTGCCATCCCAGCCTGTATTCAGGGCAGGCAGGTGCCATGCTCCCCCATATGGCGCTGAGCAGGACTGGCTTCCTGAACCCCTGTGGTGACAACAACACGGCTGTGGACAGCAGCGCCCAGGGGGCAGCGGGAAAGGCACACACACACACACATGCACACACACACGCATGCACACATGCACGCACACACATGCACACACATGCACGCACACCCACGCACATGCACGCGCACACACGCATGCACACGCATGCACACACCCTCACACTCGGTCTGCAGGTCGGCCTGGGCCTGCGGCCCGCAGCGGCAGCCCCTCTGCACCATTTCCTTGGCTCAGCATTTTGCCGGGAGCTGGCAGCGCCAGTGGCGGGCGGAGGGCTGGCCCGGGTCCATCGGGGCAGCAGGATGCGCCCTGGGCGGCAGAGGTGACTCACGGGGAGCGGGAGGGGAAGCAGCGCGGCTACATCTAAGCAGCTGCTCTGTGTGCGAGGTGCTGCGTTCCCTTCCGGGGGACAGGGGCCAAATAGGACGAAGGCAGCGACACAGGCAGCGCTTCCCGGAGCTGCAGCGTCATCATTAATCCTGTGACTTTCAGATGGACCCATTCAGCGGAGAGGCGGGGGGCGCTTGGCAGGAAGGACGGAAACGGACTCGTTCAGCAGCCGGAGATCAGCCGCTCCGTAAACGGGGGCCAGGCACCGGGAAACAGGCTGAGCGTCGCTGCCGTTTTTAGTAATCACCCCCACCCCCGCCCCCCAGAACCCATGCACTTGGCCACTTGGAGCATTTTTTTCTCCGCGAATTAACCAGATGCCCAAGTGCAAGTGCTCACGGTCCATGTGGAGAAGTCAGAATCCTACCCTCCTATTCTATGTGTTCTCCAGGGGCAATTTGAATTCTTCCCTGTGACAGAAAATGTTGCACACAAACGAACAATTCCTGACAAAGGGGCTGTCAATCAAGTGAGAAAACACTTCTCCTTTAGATGCCAAGACGAATGACAACCTGGAACGCCTTCAGAAGGCTGCTGCCCGGAGTCGCTGCGCCCAGGGGCGGGCTGGCCTCTGGGAAGAGCACGGCCCCTCTGCCTCCCGCGGGTCCTGGCTGCCTGTCCTCCGTGCGAGTGCTGGGGAGATCAAAACAGAGAAACCATCGTCTCTGAATGCTCGGTCAGTGAATGCTTTCCTGAAACTTCTGCAAGAAAGGCCCCTAGCCCGGCCGGCAGGGCTCAGTGGCTGAGCGTCGACTTAGGAACCAGGAGGTCACGGTTTGATTCCCGGTCAGGGCACAGGCCCGGGTTGTGGGCTCCACCCCAGGGAGGAGCGTGCAGGAGGCAGCTGATCCATGATTCTCATTATTGGTGTTTCTATCTCTCCCTCTCCCTTCCTCTCTGAAATCAATAAAAATATATTTAAAAGGAGAAGAAGGAGGAGGAGGAAGAGAAGGGCCCCTACACAGATCAATATCCACTTAGCAAATATGTGTGTAATTATTCGCCCGCCATGGGCCAAGTATCGCCCTAGAGCAGTGATGGCGAACCTATGACATACGTGTCAGAGGTGACACGCGAACTCATTTCTTTGGTTGATTTTTCTTTGTGAAATGGCATTTAAATATATAAAATAAATATCAAAAATATAAGTCTTTGCTTTACTATGGTTGCAAATATCAAAAAATTTCTATATATGACACGGCACCAGAGTGAAGTTAGGGTTTTTCAAAATGCTGACACGCCGAGCTCAAAGGGTTCGCCATCACTGGCCTAGATGTTGGGTGTGAATAAGATAGTCAAGGCCCCGCCCACCTGGGCCTCAGGGTCTAGGAGAAAACAGCCATCAGTGAGGAAACGAAGACAACGTTTGGGTGCAGTACCTACATGAAGGGGGTGAAGGGATGTAAGGAAGAGTGAAGCAGGAGTAACTGCTGGGGGCACTGAGGGAGCCTGTGAGCTGGTGGGACTTCCCTGTCTGTCCTGGAGAAAACGCCCACCCTGTCCAGAGCCAGGTGAGCTGGCCAGGGTGGCTCAGTAGAGCACCCGCCCCTGCACCGAAGGGTCTCGCCCGCCTGAGGTGAGATGGGAAACGACGTTGAACGAAAGACCGGAGCCTGACCCGGGCCAGCGCCTTCACCTCTGCTGGGATCCAATCGCCTCCAGAGCTCGGCACGGTCACCTCGCCAGCCCTCGTCCTGGTCCCAGCTTTTCCTCCTCTCCCCGGGAGGTGGTGAACTGCCCGGAGCTCCGGCTTCCACGCTTAGGGTGTCAGCGCGACTCATCCAGGCCCCGCACTGTTCCCGAACGCCCCGCCCTCACCCTCCTTCCCCGTCGTGTGCCCCACACTCTCCCAGTTTATTAGTTACTAGAGGCCCGGTGCACAAAAATTTGTGCAGTCGGGGCGGGGGGA
>NW_006296809.1:852455-855583 GCF_000327345.1 Myotis davidii | reverse complement strand
GAAGCCGGCTCTAGCTCTGAGACCTCGGCTGCTGAAAGCAGGTATCTGGGCTTTGTTTGGCTTCTATAATTGAAACACTGTTGCAGCTCCTGCTCTGAAGCCTGGCTGGCTGAAAGCAGGTTTCTGGGGTTTGTTTAGGTTCTATAATTGCAACATAGTTGCTTAGACTGCAGCTGAGAGGCCAGCAGCGGCAGGCTGGGAGCCTTGGCTTCCTCCTTCACTGGAGCAAGCAAGCCTCCTGTTCGCTTCAGCTGCCTGGCTGCCGGCCGCCATCTTGGTTGGCAGTTAATTTGCATATCGCCCTGATTAGCCCATGGGAAGCGTGTCAGAGGTACGGTTAATTACCATGTTTCTCTATTATTAGATAGGATGGTGAAGGTTTCACTGATGGGCCGCCTCCTTGTTGGCGGTGTCCACACACAGCAGGCCCTCGAAGACCATCGCTCCGCGTCGTTTCATTTTGACACGGATGACACACTTTAGGGTGTGGCCCTGTTTACATGAACCGGTGGTGAACCGGCTCCGTCCCACGGAGCGGCACACAGCCACAGACCCTCTAGGACGCGAGTTGAGAGCGGACGGTGCCTCCCGCCCAGGTGGGCCCCAGTCACCAGTCCCAGCTCACCCGCTGCCTCATCAGACCATTCTGCGCTGGTTTTGGTCTTTTGCTGTCCTTCCCTTCTGGTCTGAACTATATCTTTGTTGATTTTAGAGAGAGAGGAAGGGAGAGAGATAGAGAGAAACATGGATCCGAGAGCTCAGCAGCCTCCTGCACCACTCCCCCCCACCACTAGGGATGGAGCCTGAAACCCAGGCATGTGCCCTGAACGGGAATCGAACCCGTGACGTTTCAGTGCACTCGACGACGCCCAACCAACGGAGCCAGCCGACCAGGGCCTCCTTTCCTGCCGCAGTAAACCCGCGTTCACCATTCACAGGGAGAGGCCGGAGAAGCAAGCTGATCAGAAACAAGCCCCATACTTCGGGTGGGGAAGGGGAGAGAAGTATGATCTCTCACAAAAACGCTCGTGGGTCACTATGGAGACGCAGGTCTGTTCCTCAGGCCCCACATTCTGAGCCCGGAAGACGGGGCACCCTCCACCGGAGGACAGAGGTGACGTGGTTTCCTGGCAATTTCCAGGTCTCACGGGGGAGGCGCTCTTTGCCAGGCTGACTGGCTCTGATGGGCGACCATCCCCGGAAAACACAGGCCTCCCCGTGGCACCCGGAGCCTCGGGTCCAGGACGGCCAGTGGCCAGCGGGGTGCCAAGAGGTGCCAGCTCTGCAAGGGCAGGGGCATGCTCCCGGTGGCCAACTGGGCTCAAATTTTTTTAAAAGTATATTTTATTGATATTTTACAGAGAAGAAGGAAGAGAAATAGAGAGTTAGAAAATCGATGAGAGAGAAACATCGATCAGCTGCCTCCTGCACACCACCCACTGGGGATGTGCCGGCAACCAAGGTACATGCCCCTGACCGGAATCGAACCCGGGCCCCTTGAGTCTGAAGGCCGACGCTCTATCCACTGAGCCAAACTGGTTAGGTCACAATTTTTTTTTTAATATGTATATTTTTAAAAAGTTTTTCTTTTTCTTTTTTTTAATATACTTTTATCGATTTCAGAGAGGGAGGGGGAAGGAGAGAGATAGAAACATCAATGATGAGAGAGAAGAGAGAATCATTGCTCAGCTGCCTCCTGCACGCCCCACCCTGGGGATGGAGCCCCCAGAATCGAACCCAGGTCCCTTCAGTCCACAGGCCTGTGCTCTATCCACTGAGCCAAACCCCCTGGGGCAAAAAAACATGTTTTTAAAGCGGAACCTAGCAGCCACTTCTACACAGGGGCCTCTCACGCAGCTACTGCACTTCCTGGAGAAACCTGCCCTAAACTACCCACCTGTCTGCAGCCTTCTTGCCAGCTGAGCGACGCCCTTATAAAAGAGTTCCCAGAATCCCATTCAACCAATAGGATGGAGGCTCTCCCCACCCAATCAGAGCTGTGCAGCCATAACACCGCCCTTCAGCATCATCACCTACCAATCAGAGCAGTTCCATTCTGACCAATCAGGACAGTGTCTTTTGGACCAATCAAACTTGGAGGATTTAGAGTCCTCATTTGCATGAGGATGGACCAATCAGGGATCAGAGGTGGAACTTCTGTCTAGATAAGTCAGCTCCCTGCCAGCTCTGGGAGTGCACTTTTCGTTTTTTTTTTTTTTTAAAGTATGTTTTTACTAGAGGCCTGGTGCTGGAATTCATGCACCGGTGGGGTCCCTAGGCCTGGCCATCTCACCCAGTCCTGATGGGGGCTGATGGGGCCCAAGGGAGTGTGGGGGGAGAGCCACAGGAATTGGCCGGCTGTGGGGAGGGGGGGGTTGCCAGCGGCAGGAGGTGGGGAGCACACAGACTACCAGGGGCAGCACCTGTGTTGAGCATCAGCCCCCTGGTGGTCAGTGCATGTCATAGCGACTGGTCGACAGGTGGTTCGGTTGTTTCAGTCTTTGGGTGGTAACAGTCACTTAGGCTTTTATATGTATAGATTGATTTCAGAGAGGGAGGGAGATAGAAACATCAGTGATGAGAGAGAATCATTGATCGGCTGCCTCCTGCACCCCCCACCCTGGGGATCAAGCCTGAAACCCAGGCATGTGCCCTGACCAGGAATTGAACTCCGGGCCCTTCAGTCCTCAGGCCGAGGCTCTATCCACTGAGCACACCGGCCAGGGCCACACTTTCCCTTTCTGCTGGGGCGTGTTCTAGCGGGGTGCGCTGGGTTGGAGCGGGTGGAGCCCCCGGAAAGCTGGAGAGGGGCCTCATTTAGCAGCCGCACTGTCTCCCTGGCTGCGCTGCCTCTCACGGGGGCGCCACACCGTGAGCCCGGCGGGAGTTCACACACTGAGCCGCCTGCACGGGTCGCTTCCTCCTCGCCACGCGCCCCCCCTCCGGCTCCTCTTAGGGTTGAAGTGACACGACCCCCCTTGGCGGCCCAATCGGCCCCTTGGAAAGAGAAGTGGGGCCCTGACTTCACGTGACCGCGCCAATTTCTTAAGTTGCAACGAGTGCGAACTTCAGCTGCTCGGGCGGAACCAGAGAGGCGCTCAGGCCTGGGCTCCCCCGCATCGGCCTGG
>NW_006296809.1:849655-852104 GCF_000327345.1 Myotis davidii | reverse complement strand
TCCGGGCAGGTGAAGGGGGCGGGCGCTTGTCACCCACTCGGTTTTAGGCGCAAACCCGCCTCGGCGCGCTGCCCGCTCACATCCGAGCGCCTGGCGTGATGCGCGGGGACGGGCGCACGTGCTTTTCCTAATTCAGGGACAATCACCCAGGTTCCCGTGGAAGTTGCAAGTGGACCCCCGCGGAAGGCCTTCCCTGAAGCTCTGAGAATCGGGTGCCCGCGGGGGTGTCGCCCCCGACACTTGGGAGCCTGTCGCCCGCACCCAGGACGCCCTCCCGTCCTGGGCCCAGAACTGCCGCGTCTTCCTGGGGAACCGGGCGTCCGGTGAGTGACCCCCGACGCTGTCGCTGCCCTTTGCCTGAAGCGTTTTGTCCGTTTCTAAGCGACGCCCCGGCTTCCGGTGACAGTTTCCGCGCAGCGCAACCTTTCCCGGCTTTCAAATCGGGGTGGAGGAGCTCGATTTTTTATTGGTTTTTAATCCAGTTTGGTAAGATGCTTTTCTTTGGCTTGGCCCTTCACTCTATTTGTATTTTATTTTATTTGTTATTTTGCTAGCAGGATTCTTTTCTTGGAAAATACACTTTTTAAAAATATATTTTATTGATTTTTTACAGAGAAGAAGGGAGAGAGAGAGTTAGAAACATCGATGAGGATGAGAGAGAAACATCGATCAGCTGCCTCCTGCACACTCCCCACTGGGGATGTGCCGGCAACCCAGGTACATGCCCTTGACCGGAATCGAACCTGGGACCTTTCAGTCTGCAGGCCGACGCTCTATCCACTGAGCCAAACCGGTTTCGGCGAAAAATACACTTTTTTTAAAATACATTTTTATTGATCTCTGAGAGGAAGGGAGAGGGTGAGAGACAGAGAAACATCCATGATGAGAATCACTGATCGGCTGCCTCCTGCACACCCCCTACTGGGGATCCAGCTGGGGCATGTGCCCTTGACCAGAATCGAACCCTGACCTCCTGGTTCATAGGTCAACGGCGCAACCACTGAGCCAGGCCGGCCGAGTGCGTCATCAGTGCCCGTGACCTCAGGAGGCCTAACCAGCCTGTGCCCTGAGGTCGGACCAGGCACCTGACTGCGGCCGTGGCGGCTTCCCAGCTGGCGGGTGGCCCGTCTCCCGGGTGGTGTCTGTCCCTGGGGGTCTGCCCCTGTCACATGAGGTCTGGGCTCTCTGTCTCGTTGAGGTGTAGGGACCCTGGAGGTGTCGTGGACGCAAGCCCCGCGTCAGACACCTGTGCTGCGCTGTCCTTCCCAGTCCACGCTCATCTATTCATCTTCTTAATGTCTTTTTTTATTAATATATTTTATTGATTTTACAGAGAGGAAGGGAGAGGGATAGAGAGTTAGAAACATTGATGAGAGAGAAACACCGATCAGCTGCCTCCAGCACACCCCCCACTGGGGATGTGCCCGCAACCCAGGTACATGCCCTCGACTGGAATCGAACCTGGGACCCTTGAGTCCGCAGGCTGACGCTCTATCCACTGAGCCACACCGGTCAGGGCAACGTCTTTTTACAAGAGGAGTTGTTAGTTCTTATGAAACCCAACTCTAGGTTATTTTTAAAAGCCTGCGATCGTGTGCATCTGTGTTTTGTCACCGTGTTTTGCAGCCGACTCCTGCCCCGAGATGGAGAGCGCTGCCCGCCTGTCCCCCGAAGTGGAGCTCCTGGACGTCCCGCTCGTGGAGGACGGTGAGACCGCGGCAGCGCTCGGCGGCCGGAGATGGGACGCGCTTCACGGTCCCGTCGATTCTTGTGGTTTTTTTCAGAGGGAGTCACCTCTCTTTTTTGGTTAATCCTCACCTGAGGATATTTTTTCCATTGATTTTTAGAGAGAGTGGGAGGGAGGGGGAGAGAGAGAGAAACATCGTGTGAGAGAGACACATGGATTGATTGCCTCTCACATGCGCTCCCCTAACCGGGCCGGGGTCGAGCCTGTGGCCCTTCGGGGTGCAGGCCAGCACTCCAACCGCGGAGCCCACCGGCCAGGCGAGGTGTGAATCTCCTAAACACGGTTGTTTTTTGCAAAGAGGGAGCCGATATTACTCTGTCTTTAGTCGAAACAAAGATAAGCTGTGTCTGCAAGGTTTGAAAGTGGCGGACATTCGCGTCTCAGTTTCCAACGTCTTCACTGAGAAACCTAAGGCCATTCCCATCCCAGTCTCTGATGGTCTGAAGTTTGGGGGGCACTGCTGGGCCCCGGGAAGGACGTGGGTTCCTGGCCCGCCGCCCGCCGCCTGCTGGGCTCTGAGCTGGGCTGACCCTCCCTGACCGGCGCGCCTTCCGGCTCTGCCCCCCTCGCCTCCGAGACCGAGCTGCCCCCCCTCACCGCTGAGCCCCCTCCCTGGCAGCTCCCTCCCCGTCGTTTTGTGGAGATTCTCGAAGGAGATTCTCGAAGGAGCAGAGTCAGTCTCCACGCTTTGCGCAGCGATTC
>NW_006296809.1:848699-849609 GCF_000327345.1 Myotis davidii | reverse complement strand
CCCCCCACCCCCCGCAAGGGCTTCTGCTGATGGCGGTTATAACTCCCGGTTGTTGCTGCATTTAACACTGAGGCTGAAGATACTGCACTTACTTATTCACTTAGAATAGCACCATGAGCCCTCGAGAAGCTGCTTGAGCGGAGGCAGCTGGGTTCCCATGCCTGCTGCCATGTCACCTGTCGGGCGGCCTCTGCAAACTGCACCGCACACTCGGGGAGCGGGGGGAGGGGCCTGGAGCCTCGGCCCTCCCCTCTGCCGCAGGCAACCAATGGATGTGTCTCTTCACATGGATGTTTCTCTCTGTCTCGCCCCCTCCCGTCCACTCTCTAAAAATCAGTGGAAAAGTATGTCGGGTGAGGATGGACAGCAGCACCAAAAGGCGCGGGGAAGACGAATGCATTTGGTGTCATTGTGAAAATGGTCTGGCTCTGCAGACCCCACCCGACGAGGTTCAGGGAGCCCCTGGGCTCCTGGGACCACGCTGGGAGAACCGCTGCTCTGGGGCGCCATCACCACCTTTGCCCACGTTGAGCTTGTCCGGGTTGTTCTAGAACCTCCCACGTGAATGTCTCCATGTGCTTTTCTTTGTCTTGGCTCTCACCGCGATTTCTAGAGAGAGATGAGCTGGAGGACCCCGAGTTCAAGGTGGAGACCCCTCCTCCAGGGGCTGAGGGCGATGCCTGCCTGGGGAGCCGGTAGGTGCCGGGGGTGGGGGCAGGCCCTCGGACTCGGGGGCTGGCTGGGCTGCGGCCCGCAGGGCGTGCTGGCGGCTGGCGGCAGTGGTGCCCCTGCATTCAGCCCAGGGGCAGCGGCGAAGGCCGAGGCTGGTGAGAGGAGGTCCGTCCTCGACCGGGTCCAGGCGTTGGTCCTGCGCAGGGACTTGGGCCGCCTGGACCAGCTGCACAGAGAG
>NW_006296809.1:846877-848452 GCF_000327345.1 Myotis davidii | reverse complement strand
GTACCTGGATGCAAGGTGCCGGCCCCCGGCCGTCGGTGTCTCCCAGCTCACAGGCCGCCTTCCCCGTGGGCCTCACCGCGGACATTTCCCGCTGACGTTGAGGGAGAGTGGATGTGGGGGAGAGACAGAGAAACATCCATGTGAGAGAGACACATCGACCGGTTGCCTCCTGCACGCGCCCCAACCAGGGCCCCGGGCCGGAGGACCCTTATTGATTTCTAGAGAGAGAGAGACAGAGAGAAACATCGATGTGAGAGAAACACCTCGATGGGTTGCCACCTACACGCACCCCAACCAGGGCCCCGGGCCGGGGAGGACCCTGCAACCGAGGGCATGTGCCCTGGACCGCCCAGTCCGCAGTCCGGCGCTCTGTCCACTGGGCCACCCCAGCTGTGGCCACACAATGTTCTTTTGTGCGACCTCAGTACCTACTTCCCCTGAGAAAACCAAGATCCCTGACACCTCGGGCGGACTCCGTGTCTCGGGCCGTGAGAGCTCGTGCCCGGGGTTTGGTTCTGGAGTCTTAACGGAGGTGACGGGCACGTCACAGAGCGGCACTAGGGCAGCCCCATCGGCGTGGCTGTCCGGTCTGAGGCCTGTGCCCTCTGTGCCCCGGGGCCCTTCCCGTTCAAGGTCACCCCCTGTGAGCACAGGTCACACGGGGCTCCCGGAGGGGTTTTCAGGAAACAGAAGGAGCAGCCCCTGGGCGTGCTTGGCCCCGAGACCCTGGGAACACGGCATGCCCGGCCTGGCCCGGCCCCCGCCCCTCTGGAGGCCGGGCAGCAGCGGAGGTGCCGGGGGGAGGGAGGCCGTGCCGCACTCCAGCCGGTGACGGTTCTGCCTTCCCACTGCAGAGGGGAGCTGCGTGCCTCCCAGCGGATGGACCTCCTCACCCGGCAGCAGCAGAGGATGAAAGCCAAGGAGGCCAACCACACGTAGGTCCCGGGCCCTGCAGGTGGGTGGGCGGGGCCACGGGCAGACAAGCCTCCGCTCAGTGAAGTGGCCTGGCCAGTGTGGCTCAGTGGACGGTGTGTCGGCCCTCAGACTGAAGGGTCCCGGCTCGATTCCCGTCAAGGGCACACACCTCGGTTGCGGGCTTGATCCCTGGCCCTGGTCAGGGCGCGTGCAGGAGGCAACCGGTCGATGTGTCTCTCATGTCGATGTTTCTCTCTGTCTCTCCCCCTCCCTCCCACTCACTTTAAAATCAATGGAAAAATGCCCTCGGGCGAGGATTAACAACAAGCCCTGAGAATAGACAACCCAGAATGGGCTCCAAGCGTCTGGGGGTCACAAGGGCAGGAAGCCAGTGGCCAAGAGGCCCAGACGGGCGGTCACTTGGAAGGAGGTGGACAGGGCAGGGCTCCCCGGGGAGGTGACTCCAGGCTGGGACCCCAGTGACAAAAACGAGCCGCTGGCAGAGATGGGGAAGGAGCATTGAGGGCGGAGAGAGGGGCGTCCTGGGGACCTGCAGGGAGGGGCAGGGTGCCCTCGGGACTGGGCCTGCCCAGGTGAGGAGGCCACGCGGGGGTCTCGGCCGCCCCCCCCCGTCCCCCCCCCACCCGCTCACCTCCGCAG
>NW_006296809.1:845598-845914 GCF_000327345.1 Myotis davidii | reverse complement strand
ACCCCCTTCCCCTCGGGCTCCCCGTCCTCCCGAGGCTCCGCCCTGGGCTCCGAGCGGGAGAGCACCCCCAGGTGTGTCACAGCCAGGGACCCAGCACCCCGCCCGAAGGATGCGCGTCCTCCAGCCCCTGCGCACGCACGTGTGTGTGTGTGTGTGTGTGTGTGTGTGTGTGTGTGTGACCACTCTCATCGCTCAGCGGCTCTGTCTCCGTCCAGGGGCCCCCACTCTCTCAAAACCAACCCCGGGCCACCCCTTCTGCCGCCCACGTGGGGCCCAAGCCCAGGTCCGCACCCACGGGTCCTGGTTCCTGGGCTCC
>NW_006296809.1:843703-844520 GCF_000327345.1 Myotis davidii | reverse complement strand
TCGTCATGACATTGGATTTGGCAGGGATTTCTTGAATTTGACACCAAAATTTGTCTTTTCAACAAATACTGTGTCACATGCAAAAGAATGATGGTGGACCCTTACCTTACTCCATGTACCAAAATAAACCCAAAATGGATCAAAGACCTAAATGTAAGACCTGAAACCATAAACCACATAAAAGAAAACATAGGTTCTAAAAATATGGACCTTGCCCGCCACCAGCCTCCCCCACCCACTCTCTGTCCCTCCCTGGGGCTGCTGCTGCTGGGCTCGTCCTCAGCTCTGGGGCACCCCTTTCCGGCCCCCCCAGACCATAGCTCAGCGCGGCTGTCACTCACCCCAAGACAGCCCTTGGGCCCTGCGAGGTCCCCGCCACCGCTCCCGGGCCACACCGGCCCTGAGAGGAGGCCCCACAGGTGGCCCACCCAGGGGTCCTGCAGGAGTGCTCGCTCAGGCCCAGGTTCCTGCTGTCCTGTCCTGTCCTGTCCTGTCCTCCCACCCACCCCCCTTCCAGCTGCTAGCATCAACCCAGGTGTGGCCTCCTGGTCCGCTCCCGGGGACAGCGGCTCTTGTCCAGGCATCTTGGTGCCTGGGCATCACCCCACCCCCAGTCCCTTCATCCGGGGCAGAAGGGGGGGCAGGGGAGCAGCTGGAGGGAGCGGGCGGGTGAGGAGCCTCAGGCCCGATGCTGCCTCCTGTGTGTGCGCCTCAGGGGGCACCCCTGGCGCCAGCAGGAAGCTCACGAGGGGCGAGGCCCCTGTTTGCCGTGGGGACTGGACTGGGTGGAGGTTCGGGTCCCGGGTGCCCCGGAGCA
>NW_006296809.1:842367-843404 GCF_000327345.1 Myotis davidii | reverse complement strand
GCGCAGGTGGCGGCGGCCATGTGTGCCCACCTGGGAGCCGGCCTGTCCCGGGCGACGGCTCAGGGGTGAGGGGCGGGACCCAGGACCTGCGCCTTGTCAGCCACGGGAGCCACGGCTCAGGCCACTTCCCTCCCCATTTTACAGGCCAAGACAGAAGGTCAGCCAGGGGCCAGGGCCAACTTGTGACCCAGCCCCCCACATGCAGAGACGGCAGCTTTCCCCTCCGCCCGTCCTCCCTCCCGTCCTCCCTTTGTCCTCCCTCCACACTGGGGGCCGTCTGCCTGCCTCTCCGAGGGTGTGGGGCAGGGGCAGGAGCCGCTCCTGAGCCTGGCCTGGCACTTTCGATTCTGCCCTGTGACCGCTGTGACCCCAGTACCTGAAGGTCACGGTCACTGGCTGCAACAACCCGCTGCGGGCAGCACCCTCCGGCTTCCCCTCTCCGTGCGTTTCAGCTCTTTTCCTGTTTCCCAGGCCCGTCTGGGCTCCCCGGCACCTGCCCTGCTCCCCCCCCCGCAGCCGCCCGGGGCCTCCCTCTGCGTCCTGACCTCTGCCTGACGTCCTGTCTGGCTCGGAGTCCCGGCTCTGTCCCGTCACCACCGGGCGTTTCGGGGTGTTTTCCGGGAAAACCAGAAATGCCAGCAGCTCGGGGTCAGGCAGGACACGGCACAGCCGTCCGCAAGGGGGTGGCCTCGCGGGCTCCGCGGAAACGCCCAGCGTGCAGATGCGCACGTTGTCGTTTAAATGGAAAAGCCTGCAATGGGGGCTCTGGTCGGCGGAACACGGAAGACGGGGCCCTGCCCCCGTGCCCTTCTGGCCACTGTGCTCCTTCCCCGACAGGAGAGCGACAGCCTTCCCCTCCCCGGCCGCTCCGGGCTGATGTCAGCCATCTCCAGCGAGTCCATCCAGGGCGCCTCCGGCAGCCTCAGCTGGGAAGACCAGACGCTGGTGGAGCCGGAAATCTCCGGGCTCTGGAACAAGGGCTACAAGGCGCACGAGGTACCTGCTCTCGGACGTGACCTGCGCGTCGCCCGACCCGG
>NW_006296809.1:840814-841575 GCF_000327345.1 Myotis davidii | reverse complement strand
AGCACAGGTTCAGAACGTCCTTTGAAAGCCTTTTTCAAGGACCGTGCTCCGTGCAGAGCCCCGGCCTCCTGGCCCTGAAGGAGCAGGCAAACTCGAGTGGCCAGGCAGTCAGCCGTGAGCAGGGAGCTCCCAGGACAGCGGCCACCGCATTATTTCACAGCTGCCTTATTTTTCATTAGAAGATGGATTTGATTTCACATCTGAGTTTACTTATGTTTATTTGTTTTTTTGAGGCCCACATACACTTAAACCTTGTTTATTTGGCCCATGTTAGCCTTTGAGTTTGACATGCTTGGATAACAGGATGTGGTCCCTATTTATGACAAAAATGGCCTGTTTTGTACTTAATAAACCCATGTGACACCCGAACCACCTAGTCCATGTCCTCTCCAGTTGGTTCTCAAAGAGACAATCAGGCTTATGTGCCACCCCTGCCATCACCTGGTCTCCTGGTCCTAAGATCCAACTGCTTGAGCCAAATCCCCGTCCATGCCGTTCAGAGGGAGGCGCCCGCCTGGCTCACGCCGGGGCTCCCTGGTGACCCCTGCACGGGGCGCGCCTCCCTCTGCCCTGGGCCAGGCCCTGTCCCTGTGACCCCAGGTGCCCAAGGAAGAGGTGGACCGCAAGCCCGTCGGGGGGACGAAGATGGAGAAGGACATCCTGGCCCGCACGGTGGAGCAGCTGCGGAGCAGGGTGGTCCACAAGCAGGTGGCGTCCGGGCGCGAGTTCAAAGGCTGCCCCTTCAACAGCAAGCCCAAGCT
>NW_006296809.1:833415-833761 GCF_000327345.1 Myotis davidii | reverse complement strand
GCAGAAAAGGCAAAGCCACGCTGGTTCCGGGGAAGCTGGGCTGCGGGGGCCCGAGACACGAGGGCGGGACCTGAGCCAGCCCAGGAGGGCGGTGGGCACCTGGGGACAGGCCCTCCGGCCGGGGCAGCGAGGGCAGCAGGACACCTGGCTCCTCGGCCGGGACTCACAGAACTTTCAGGAAGGCAGCCCTGGGGCCGGCCCGTCCCCGAGGCGGGAGGCCCCTTCTCCGTGCCTCTGTGCCAAGTTTGCCGCCATCCCCCGAAAATCTGCTGGGGTCCCGGCCGGTCTTGTCTTCTCTTCCTCTGAAGGGAGGCGCCCGCCTGGCTCACGCCGGGGCTCCCTGGTG
>NW_006296809.1:832338-832889 GCF_000327345.1 Myotis davidii | reverse complement strand
GCCACAGAGGGGCAGCCGCGGGTGTCGGGGGGACCTCACCACACCTGTCGGCTCCGGTCGCCCAGGCGCGAGGGTAACGCCCCGTGTCCCCAGGACTTCGACATCGGCAAAGTGTACAAGAAGAGGATGACGCTGATCAACGCCACCTACACCATCAACTACTGCAAGCTGGAGGGCGTGGACGAGCACCTGCGGGACTTCATCCACATCGCGTGAGGGGCGCGCTGCTCACTCAGTCAGGATCTGAGTCATAAACTTGAGTGAATAGGTAGCTGGTATACATGGAAAATATTGGGGATGAATAATTTTAAGGCTGTGAGAATTTGCACATCTAAGGATCTCATATCCTATATAATAAAAGGGTAATATGCATATCAACTGAACTATGGAACAACTGGCCGCTATGACGCACACTGACCACCAGGGGACAGATGCTCAATGCAGGAGCAGAAGCCTGGTGGTCAGTGCGCTCCCACAGGGGGAGCGCCACTCAGCCAGAAGCTGGGCTCATGGCTGGCGAGTGCAGCAGCTTCTGCCTCTGCCGCAGTGCT
>NW_006296809.1:831527-831831 GCF_000327345.1 Myotis davidii | reverse complement strand
GCAGCAGGCAGCCGGGCGGGGCTGCGGGGCGTCACGGGGAGTCACCCACGCCCTGCCCCTCACTCGGGTTTTGTTTTTCAGGTCGAGAAGGACCTGGAGGGAATGATCTGGTTTCTGGCGCAGACGGGCCGGTTTTCCGTCCCCCTGAAGTGCTCCATCAAGCAGTGCTCTGTGCGTCCCAGGCCGAGTGGAGGGGGGGAGCGTGGGGGGGGCGGTGTTCCATCGGGGTGTTCATGGCGCCGCCCATGCCCTGAGACACACCCCAGGCTGGGCGGAGCCCAGACCCAGGGCCCAGGGTCAGGGA
>NW_006296809.1:829736-829993 GCF_000327345.1 Myotis davidii | reverse complement strand
TCTGGTCACAGGTGGCGGGGTCCCAGCCTCCTTCCCGGGGCCGCGAGGGGCGCGAGCAGCAAGAACGTGGTCTGTCCCCAAACCACCTGCCTTCCTGTGGATTCGGAGCCAGGACACGATCCACACGCACCCCCTTAAGCTGTTAGTGCTCAAGGTTCCCTTCTCCTTCGGGCTTTTATTGCAGCAAAACAATAGCGGGCGCTGAGCACCGCAGCCTCCCCAGGGCCGAGCCGGGCGGCCCTCCCCCTCCATCCACC
>NW_006296809.1:828975-829596 GCF_000327345.1 Myotis davidii | reverse complement strand
GTGGCCTCAGGGTCCGCCCGCGCTGGGCAGGTGACAGGCCTGCCTGCCTTCTCAGGGCAGCGATGGGCGGGCCTGCGGGTCCCTGCCCACTGTCCTCTGCGCCTCAGCTGGCACCTCATACCTGCAGGGCTGTTCTGTGCTCACTGGACTTTTGGAGTGAAATGTTTAAACTCCTTTCTCGTTTCCACTGATGTATCCTCCACCCTTCTCTCTCTCGGTGGTTGCCATGGGGACTGCATTTAGCATCCTCAGGTCCTGGCCCCGATTTGGGCGCCTGGCATCTTGCCTCGGTGGCCGCAGACCCACTCGGCATGGCCACCCGCCCTGTGAGTGACACCTCTAGCCTGCGCGCCCACCTTCTGAAAGGCAGTAGTCTCAGTTCCGTAGACAACAAACGCGGTTAAAGCAAAGTGATAGCAACACTAGCTTGTAGGCGGAGAATTGCTTCTTTTTTAAAAAAAATATATATTTTATTGATTTTTTACAGAGAGGAAGGGAGAGGGATAGAGAGTTAGAAACATCCATCAGCTGCCTCCTGCACACCCACTACTGGGTACATGCCCTTGGCCGGGATCGAACCCAGGACCCTTCAGTCCGCAGGCCGACGCTCTATCCACTGAG
>NW_006296809.1:825875-828214 GCF_000327345.1 Myotis davidii | reverse complement strand
TTATTGATTTTTTACAGAGAGGAAGGGAGAGGGATAGAGAGTTAGAAACATCCATCAGCTGCCTCCTGCACACCCACTACTGGGTACATGCCCTTGGCCGGGATCGAACCCGGGACCCTTCAGTCCGCAGGCCGACGCTCTATCCACTGAGCCACACGGGTGAGGGCAGAGAATTGCTTCTTATGAAGAGCTGTGTTCGTCCTGAATCGGGCAGAGAACAGCACCGCCCATGCTCACCTCCTGGCGGCGTCTCCCGAGACCTTGCCCACCACCCAGCTGCCTGACCGTGTCCTGCAGGGTGACCTGTGGTCACAGACCCCCACCCCCCCCCCCCCACCCCGCCCTCCTGGGCACTTGTGATCGGGGCGTCTTTGTCTCTCCCTCACTTTTGAAGGCTGGGGTGCCGCCTTGCCAGGGCAGTGCCATGTCCAGCTGAATCAGGGCTCTGCCATGAGGAAGAGAGAGCGGCTGGAGGGGTGGCTGTGGCCCCTGTCCCCCAAAGCCCTGCGCCACCCAGATGTGCCCACGCACCTGCGGCTGCTTCCTCTCACAGAGCCTCCCTGCCTTCCTAGGGCAGCGCGGGCCCGGGCACGGCCAGGCAGCATCTCTGTCTCCCTGTGGCATCTCAGAGTCTGGTGCCTCCAGCCCACCCCCTGCGCAGGCATCAGCACCGCACGCGGACTCACACGCACCCACACGTTCACGTCTGATCCCCTCTCCCCACCACGCACAGGTCCACGTGACCAGCTGTGGGCAGGCGGGTCGCTAAGTCGGAGGGAGGCTGTTCTCCACCGTCGGCCTCCCGTGAGCTTTGGTTTGTGGCCGCCTGTTTCCTTCGGTCCCTGCGGATTCTCTCCCTCCGCGTTTGGCCCCTCGGGGGTTTAAGGGCCTGTTGCTTAGTCTCCATGATGATGGGAACTTTCCGGTTTGCTGCTTGTTACCGATCCTGCCCCGGCCGTCACCCGGCCGTGGCTGGAGAAGGGCTGGCAGACGCCCCTCTTTCTGCGTCAGTGAGGTTTCCCGCGTCTGTGACCTCACGTGTGGTCTGTCCTGGAGAACAGGCGGCTGATGGATGTGGGCTGTGCGTCTGTCTGTCTGTCCTGCTGCTCAGCTTCTCCGACTCCGGTTTCCTCTGGTCTCTGCCGGGCCCTGGCCGCTTCTGGGAGAGGAGGGTCCTGGGCTGTTTCTCCCTTCGCTTCCCCGAAGCTTCAGGTCCTGTGCGCGCGTCTGAGGGTCTCTGCTGCGGTGCGGAGTCGTCATGGCGGGCCTCTTCACTGCCCTGCCTGTCAGTGCGCAGCCTCTGGCGTACTGTCCCAGCTTCTCCTGCTCCGGGTCGGTGGTGGGAGCGCACAGGCTGCGGCTCTCGGGCGGCTCCTTCCTCCTAATGAGACGCGGTTAGGCTCCTGCCGTGCGGGCGCTGCTTTTGGCCGGCTTGGCTTTTCCAGATGTGGCCGGCGGGGGGGGGCAGGTCATGCCCAGCCCAGGACCTGTTTCTAGGAAGTGACCATATCCCTGGGGTGTGCAGACCTGCCCCCTCTCCTGCCTGGAGCCAGACACAGGCCCACCCCGAGCAGGAGGAAGGCAGGGCCTGCGTCCTGGGCTGCTGCCCCACAGGGCTGCTCCCCCAGGGCTGCTCCCCCAGGGCTGCTCCCCACAGGGCTGCTCCCCCAGGGTTGCTCCCCCACAGGGCTGCTCCCCACAGGACTGCTCCCTCACAAGACTGCTCCCCCAGGGCTGCTTCCCCAGACCTGCTCCCACAGGCCTGCTCCCTCAGGACTGCTCCCCCAGGGCTGCTCCCCCACAGGACTGCTCCCTCACAGGACTGCTCCCTCACAGGACTGCTCCCCCAGGGCTGCTCCCCCACAAGGCTGCTCCCCCAGGGCTGCTCCCCACCAGGGCTGCTCCCCACAGGACTGCTCTCTCACAGGACTGCTCCCCCAGAGCTGCTCCCCCAGGGCTGCTCCCCAAGGGCTGTGGAGGACAGGTGGGCTCAGTGCGGGCTGCTGCCTGGCCCAGTCACCCTCCCGCTGGCGTCTCTTGGCAGCTGTCCCTGGACAAGGAGCTCATCAACTTTGGCAGCTACGTGGTGGGTGAGACCGCATCCCGGGTCATCACCCTGTCCAACATCGGGGCCCTGGGCACCGGGTTCCGGGTCCAGCTGGAGTCCGAGCCCTGTGAGCTGGAGCTGGGCCAGTCGCCCGTGAGAGTGGTGAGTGTGCCGCTGCCCAGGGTACCAGGGAGAGCGGCAGGGCTGCAGGGAGGCTGGGCTCTGGGCTGCAGGGGCGGGCTCCTGCTCTGAGTAGGAGATGCCTCCCTCTGTGTGCAGGAGTGAAGGATGA
>NW_006296809.1:824232-825702 GCF_000327345.1 Myotis davidii | reverse complement strand
GGGTTGCTCCCCCACAGGGCTGCTCCCCACAGGACTGCTCCCTCACAAGACTGCTCCCCCAGGGCTGCTTCCCCAGACCTGCTCCCACAGGCCTGCTCCCTAGGCCGTGCCGCACTCCAGCTGTTGATCCCTGGCCCTGGTCAGGGCGCGTGCAGGAGGCAACCGGTCGATGTGTCTCTCATGTCGATCCCCCAGGGCTGCTTCCCCAGACCTGCTCCCACAGGCCTGCTCCCTCAGGACTGCTCCCCCAGGGCTGCTCCCTCACAGGACTGCTCCCCCAGAGCTGCTCCCCCAGGGCTGCTCCCCAAGGGCTGTGGAGGACAGGTGGGCTCAGTGCGGGCTGCTGCCTGGCCCAGTCACCCTCCCGCTGGCGTCTCTTGGCAGCTGTCCCTGGACAAGGAGCTCATCAACTTTGGCAGCTACGTGGTGGGTGAGACCGCATCCCGGGTCATCACCCTGTCCAACATCGGGGCCCTGGGCACCGGGTTCCGGGTCCAGCTGGAGTCCGAGCCCTGTGAGCTGGAGCTGGGCCAGTCGCCCGTGAGAGTGGTGAGTGTGCCGCTGCCCAGGGTACCAGGGAGAGCGGCAGGGCTGCAGGGAGGCTGGGCTCTGGGCTGCAGGGGCGGGCTCCTGCTCTGAGTAGGAGATGCCTCCCTCTGTGTGCAGGAGTGAAGGATGCGGGCTCACAGAGCCTGTCCCCGCTTGAGCAGGTGGCAGCACTGCGGTGGCCAAGAGCTCCAGAGCCCGGCCTCCCAAGCGCACCCTTAAGTCCTGGTGGGGCCTCCCCTGCCCCAAAGGCTGTGCAGATGGGCCTCCAGGGGGTGCCCCTGGGCGCAGGGCGGGTGGATGGGGGAGGGGAGCTGCCTTTTTAAAACACTCCCCAAGTTAGTTACACTTTTCTACAAGGAGCGCCGCCCTGGCACTGACAGTCATGGTCCGAGTCCCGGCCAAGGGCATGGACCCGGGTTGCAGGTGGGATCCCCGGCCCAGGTTGGGCACGTGTGGGAGCAACCGATCGATGTGTTTGACGTCGATGTTTCTTTCCCCCTCCCTTCCGCTCTTTGCGAAAATCAATGGAGAAATATCCTCATGTGCAGCCACAAAAAGACAAAAAGCGCAGCTTCATGAGCCCCCTTTGCAGCTCTGTCCGCCTGGGGAGGGGTCTCCGCGAAGTCTCCCCAGCGGGGCGGGGAGGGATGTCCAGGCAGCTGACACTGCTGGCAGAGGTGGGAGGCACCGGGGTGTGACCCCCGCCCAAGCAGGGCCCGGGATGGTGGGTGAGGGCACACGCCCCGCCCTCGGGGTGTTCCTGGGCGCCAGCTCTGTGCTCTCCCGTGGGTGCCTGCCTCCCTGGCAGCCGCTGCCCCAAGCGGTGCCCTCTCTGTCTGTCTCCTTGTGGCCCTGGAGCTGCACGCTGGCACCCTGGCTCTCTGCACGCACAGCAGAGAGGGCGGGGGCAGTGAGCTCTGG
>NW_006296809.1:822477-823060 GCF_000327345.1 Myotis davidii | reverse complement strand
GCCCGCAGCCCGCCCTCCCCCTGCACCAGCGTCCCTCCCGGCCAGCCATGCTCCTCAGCACACATCCTGCAGTTTGTTCGCTCGTCTTAACACAAACCCCCTCGAGTCCTTGTCCCCTCCTCCTGCTGGAAGTGAACCCCAAAGGCTGGCTGGGGTGCTCTCTCCTCTCAGGCTGCTGCGCCCACCTCCCCCTCACTGGGCTGTGGGCAAAGCCGCCCCCTTCCTGCTCCCAAGGTGGGCCCCCTTGCTCAGAGTAGCAGGTGGTGCAGAGCAGGGCAGGATCTCACCCCGACACCGGCTCCCCGTGGCCCCCTGGCGTCAGCAGGAGGGTAGGGGTGACGGTGTCTTGGGGTGGGCACAGCTTTGCCCTCCCCCTGGGCCAGTCCTCACATCCGAGGCGCCTCCTCTTCAGAGTCAGAGGATGTGAGCACCGCCCTGCACGTCTACTCGGAGGAGCAGATGGAGATCACGCTGGGAGAGGTGAGCCAGGCCCACCTCCTGGTCTGCTGGCCCCTGGGAAGGCGGCCCTTCCCGGACCAGAGCCGCCACTGGGAGCCTGCTGGGCCAGTAAGGCAGGACAGGA
>NW_006296809.1:821368-822294 GCF_000327345.1 Myotis davidii | reverse complement strand
CAAGGGTTTTGGTGTTTTGGTGGGGGGAGGGAGTAGACTTTAAAAAATAAGTCTCTTTTTCATAGAAGTTTGTACTGGGATAATTGAACTATGTGAAGTTTTTCTGTTTGTTTTGATTGAGGAAGGGGGAAGGGAAGGGCAGGGCAGGGAAGGGCAGGGAAGGGCAGGACAGGGAATGGCAGGGAAGGGCAGGACAGGGCAGAGCAGTGAAGGGCCAGGCTTTGTGGCAAGAAGACACCCCAGGTGCCGGTGCTGCCACCACTGGCCTCAGAGACCCGCGGCGGGAGGCCTGGGCGGCTCCGTGGAACAGGAGGCCTGAGGCCCGCACGCCTCCTGCAGATCACAGAGGGCTATATCGGCCCCTTCAGCTCCATCAAAGTGCCCATCGTCTTCTCCCCGGTCACCCCCGGCACCGTCCAGAGCAGGTTCCAGTTCACGTTCAAGAACCAGCAGTGCCCGACGGTGCGTGTCCTTCAGCCGTTCCGTGCACAGCTCAGCACACACGCCTCCCCGTGCGCCTGCCCCAGGCCATGCGGCAGCACACGCCTCCCACACTCAGGCAGCTGGGGGTGGCAGGGACAGTTGGCACCCAGAGCCAACAGCAACACATGTCCACACACATGTCCATGAGCACATGCACACACGTGCCTACCCGGGTGTACGTCCACCTACGTGCGTGTCCACACACATATGGTCATGTGTTTGTGGGCACACCATCACGTGCAAGTGTCTACACGTGTCAACATGTGCCTGCTTCCACACGCATACATGCTTGTACACACATGTGCACGTGTTCATGCATGCAGCTTTTGCTCTAAATCCCTAGAAACGTCTTTCTTAATTTCCAAGTAGTTAAATTTTCTCCCATTAGTTTTTATCGTTTATTTTTTACGACTATGAAAGTATATAATGTGCAATATAATACA
>NW_006296809.1:819331-820643 GCF_000327345.1 Myotis davidii | reverse complement strand
CTTAGCTCCCCCTGGGTTTCTGATCACTGTCAGTGGCAGGGGGCTTCTTCCTGCTTTCCCTTTCGCCTCCCTGCATTGTGCCTACATATGCAAATTAACCGCCATCTTATTGGCAGTTAACTGCCAATCTTAGTTGGCAGTTAATTTGCATATAGCCCTGATTAGCCAATGAAAAGGGTATTGGTCATACGCCAATTACCATTTTTGTCTTTTATTAGATAGGATGTGCAATCTCTCTCTTTTTTTTAATTTGTTAAAGTTTTCTTTGTGACCAGAGGTGAGGTTGACTGTGAAGACGAGGAACAGATCTGTTGGCCGGTTACTCCCGTTCCCCGTGCGCCTCCCGCCCTTACCGTGTGGGCCCCCCTCCTGCCCGCCCCCCACATCTGCGCAGACGGCTCCGGGCATGATGGGTCCAGACCGAGGGCCCTTGCTCACGGCCACGCCCTGTGCGTCTCAGGCCCACTTCCTCCTGCGTCTGCCGTCTGGGGGCCCCGCCTCCCTCTCTGTCCCCCCAGCACAGCCACCCTGTGATCACCGCTTTAAATCTTTTTTTTAAATATATTTTTATTGATCTCAGAGAGGAAGGGAGAGGGAGAGAGAGAGAAGCATCCATGATGAGAGAGGATCGGATCGGCTGCCTCCTGCACGCCCCACACTGGGGATGGAGCCCGCTGCCCAGGCCTGTGCCCCGCCTGGGAATCAAACCCTGACCTCCTGGTTCCTAGGCCGACGCTCGACCACTGAGCCCCCCGGCCAGGCTGTTTGAAAATCCTTATAGTAGAGAATGTTCTTAATTACACGCTGAGAAGTGCCCTGGGCCCCAGGCAGGGCCAGTGTGGCCTGTCCCGCGTCGGCCGGCCAGTCGGCACCCGCTGCCCGCAGCCACGTGTTCGGTTCTCTCTTCCCGTCTAGTTACACTTCCGAGCCATCGGCGTGGCGGTCGACGTGCCGGTCTGGGTGCCCAAGTCCATCGTGGACCTAAAGATATGCATGTTCGACCGGCTGTACCAGGACACCGTCCAGGTCCACACGCGGTGAGCGTGCCTGGGCTGGGCCGCTGGGGCGGTGAGAAGCAGGAGGAGGCTCCCAGAAGCTCTTCGGGGCCCAGGGCTCCCAGGACCAGGTCACAGGACCCGCCCAGCGGGACGCCCCTGACTGTAGCCGAGAGGCCTGTGGGTGAGCGGGGAGGGGGCCCTGGAGAGCGGGGGCTCCAGGAACCAGCTGTGATGGCACGGCGTCAGGCAGCACGGCGCCGCCCGCGGGGTGGGTGAGGCGGCTCTCGGCCCCTCTGGCTGGTCCGAGTTGGGAG
>NW_006296809.1:816610-819278 GCF_000327345.1 Myotis davidii | reverse complement strand
AGCGTCCGGCAGAGCCTGTGCCTGGGCGGGAGGGGGCAGAAGCCAGTCAGGCAGGGTCCCCCCATCACCCCGACGCCTCCAGGCTCTGCAGCAGCGCCTGCCTGGCAGGGGTCCGCCCAGGAAGCCCTCGTGGTGTTTTCACTCAGGAGAATTCTCACCTGACGTCGGGGCGGGAAAGCGAGCCCCTGAGAGGCAGGGCTGGGAGACCCTGGCTGTGACGTCAAGGCGCAGCTTGGCGAGGGGGTGCCCGAGCGCCCTGGGGCGGGTGGTGAGAGCTGACAGGCCCAGCGGGCACTGAGCCACACGGTCCCGGCCCCCCTCCTGCTGCAGGTCCAAGGCGGCCCTGCGTCTGAAGTTCGAGGTGTGCAAGGAGCTCAGGGGCCACATGGAGCTCCTGCCAGAGACGGGCTACATCCAGGCCCTGTCGACCTACTCGGTGCAGCTCAAGTTCCTGCCACGGTGAGCGCCGGGCACGGGCCGGCTGGGCGGGGTCCCGGGCGGAGACCGGGAGGCGGTGCCCAGGGTAGCTTCGTGCGCCCTGCATTTCCCGCCTCCCGTAGCTCCTGCTGGTTTACTCACTTTATTCTGGAGAAGGCGGGGCGGAGCGGTTTGTTGTCGCCTTATTGATGCGTTCATTGGTTGCTGCTTGTCTATGCCCCGATCGGGCTCAAACCTGCACCCTGGCATGTGGGGATGATGCTCTAACCAGCTGAGCTACCAGTCAGGACTGACTGCAGGATCTAAAAGCACCACCAGATTAAAAATACATATATATATAGAAATATTTAAATAAAAAATACATCAGCCTGCGGACTGAAGGGTCCTGGGTTCGACTCCCAGTCGGGATACAGGCCTGGGTATGGGGGGCGTGCAGGCAGCAGCCAATTGATGATTCTCTCTCCCTCTCCCTCCCTCTCTGACATCAATCACACACACACACACACACACGTGTGTGCGCACCACTCAGGTCAGTTTCGCTGGCGTTTCCCAAAGTATAAACGAGAGGAGCACATGCGAGCGGCGCCGTCTCTTGCAGACACACGCTCCCGGAGGACGCGGGCAAGTACTTCGACAGGGAGAGCCGGATTCTGGAGGCCCCGCTGACCATCCGCGTGGCTGACCAGGTCTGGGGCCTCCCTGGGGTTTGGGAAGCAGGGGCTGCTCTGAGATTTGGGCCCCGGCAGGTTTCCCGTCGCCAGGCCTCACAAGGCGGCCCCTGCCGGGAAGATGCAGTGGGGAGTGTGGGTCAGTGGGGCCGGGAGCTCCCCAGGCTGCGGGCGGTCCCAGCACCCAGACCCCGTGTGCCACACACTCACACACCTGCTCACACTCACCACCCGCCACTGACCTCACACCAGACCGCAGTGCGCGGGCATGCGCACGCTCAGGACACGCACACATGTGCTCACTCCCGCATCTCCCCTTGGCACCTGTTACAGCGGCATCCACGTCCTTGCAGGTTGGGTGGCAGAAGAGGGGGTTCTCTGAAGGGCGAGCCGTGTCCGTGAGGGCCCCGCGGCCGCAGCGAGGCTCCTGGTGGTCCGTGACTGGCATGCGCTGGCCCTTTGTCCGCCAGGTCAAGCCCATAGAGTTCACCGTCCACGCCACCGTCACCACCTCGGACCTGGAGCTCAGCCCCTTGGAGGTGGACTTCGGCTACTGCACCATCTACGAGGCCGTCAGGACCCCGGTCAGCGTCTGCAACCTCTCCCTCCTGCCCCAGGAGTTTGGGTTCGTCGGGGTCCCCAAGGTACGTCACCTGGGCAGGGCGGGCGTGGGGGCAGGGACTGAGTCAGGAAGCTCTGGGCACAGGTCAGGTGACTGCTGACCCCGAGTCCAAGCCGCCTCCCCCTCCCTGCCCTCCATGCCTCCCTGCCCACTCCTCTGCCCGGCTCTCTCTGCTCGTCCCTCCCTCCGTCCCCCCTGCCCGTCGCTGCCTCACCCTGCCTTTCTCCATCCCTCGCTCTCCTGCTCTGGCCGCCGCACCCACAGACTCCAGATCCTCTGCCTCCCTTCCTGCCAGATGAGGCCTCTCCCTGGTTGCCCGTCCTCTCCTGGAGCTGCCCCTCTGTACCTCACCGTCCATCACACTACACACATGTGTTCACATGCACACAGACACTCACATGCACACTATACACATGTGCTCACATGCACATTCGCAAGCATGTACTCAATGCTCAAACACACACACAGCATGTGCTCACATGCACGCAGACATGTGCACAGGCATGCATATACTCACAGACATGCAGGCACACATGCAGACGGTCACGTGTGCACAGACCCACATGCGCTCACATGCACACAGCCGTGCTCGCACACTAACGCGGACACCTGTGTGCACGTCACTGCCGCCCCGGCCCGTGTGCCGCGGTCCCCGTGACGCGCCGGCAGACGCTGTGTGTTCTCCCCGGTGCCCGTGGTTCCTGCGCAGTTTGTGGACATCCAGCCCAACGACGGCTTCGGGACGATCCTCCCCCTGGAGACCGTGGAGCTCGACCTCATCTTCCAGCCCATTTATAGGTCCTACCTAAAGTAATAATTATGCTGGAATAAAGAGGCATAAGACGTTGAATTCAATGAAGGGCATATTTTACTTCAGTATGTCAAGATAAAGACACTGAAATATATGACTGTATAACCTAAAAGAAAATATTAATAATCA
>NW_006296809.1:815222-816555 GCF_000327345.1 Myotis davidii | reverse complement strand
GGGGGGGCGGGGCGGGGGCAGGGGCGGGGCTGGCTGTGGACTCCTCAGACCGGGCACAGATGCCTGGGCCTTTGAGGGTAAGAGTGGGTGGACATGTGTGTGTGTGGTGTGCCTGTCTGCATGTGAGTGTAGACACATGTGAGTTCACATGACTGTGCATGCGCGGGCATATGTCTGAGTGTACGTGTGTATGTGTGTGTGGTGGGCATGTGTGAGTTTGTGTGAGTATGTGGGCGTGTGAGCTCCGTGTGGCTGGGGCATGTGTATACACGTGTGGACGTGTGTGTGTGTGTGTGTGTGTGTGGAGGTGTGCATGTGTGTGAGAGAGTGGGTGCACATGAACGCACATGTGGGCCGGACAGAGGACCTGAGTGAGAGGCCAACGACCCAGAATCCTGCGGGAGATGTGCTGCGTGTGAGCGCGTGGCGCGTGACGAAGGCGTTCACGGTGAGTGGCGCCGGGGAGCACCCTGTCCCGCGGGAGGAGCAAGGCCGCATCAATTACAGTTTGCATTCAGTCTTACTCTGTATTGGTTTCAGGTGTACAGCATAGGTTAGACCAGTGATGGCGAACCTTTTGAGCTCGGCGTGTCAGCATTTTGAAAAACCCTAACTTAACTCTGGTGCCGTGTCACATATAGAATTTTTTGATATTTTGCAACCACAGTACAACAAAGATTTATATTTTTGATATTTATTTTATATATTTAAATGCCATTTTAACAAAGAAAAATCAACCAAACCACTGAGTTTGCATGTCACCTCTGACACGCGTGTCATAGGTTCGCCATCAACGCTCTAGGCTGTGGATTTTTCGACGCCGGGGGCGGGTCGCTTGCTGTGCTGTCGGGTCCCCGGGCTGATACCCGAGGAGCAGTTTCTGTCTTATCTTCTCGAATGTCAGTAAACGTTTCACCACATAAGCCAGCAATCGCCTCCTTAGCAGCCGTCTGGCCTTGTGACTAACAGGTTAACTGTCCACTAAACTGTGCCCAGAGCCCTGCCACGTAGCCCAGCTGGTTAGAGCTTCTTCCCGAAACGCTGGGGGTGGGTGGTCAATCCCTGGTCAGGGCCCAGACGAGAACCAACCAGCGAGTCCATCGCTGAGGGAGCCGCAGAAGCTGCCTCTCCGTGTGTAAGCCTGGGGGTCCACGAAATTCTAAGAAGCCCATCAGGTGAGCAGACCCACCCAGGAAATTCTAGGGAGCCCACCAGCTAAAAGGACGAACGGTGCAGGGAGATTAAGACAAAGGGTGGGGAGGAGCAAGAATAAGACAAAAGCCGAAACCGGTTTGGCTCAGTGGATAGAACGTCGGCCTGCGGACTCAAGGGG
>NW_006296809.1:814912-815208 GCF_000327345.1 Myotis davidii | reverse complement strand
GGTGCTTCAAGATGACGTGCCGGGCCGTGGGCGTCCACCCGCCCCTGCAGCTGTCCCACTACCAGGTCAAGTTTGCGGCCACAGCCCTGTACGACATGTCAGTGGCCACCCTCTATGTGATCAATGCCCACGTGAGCATGAACTCGCTGACGCACTCCGTGCCCCGCATCGGCTCCGAGGACGCCTGCCCCGTGGGGCCCACGTCCTTCCAGTTCCTGCTGCCCCCTGACTCGCCCATCACCATCTCGCCCTCCGTGGGGACGGTGTTGCCAGGAAAGGTGGGTGTGGGGGCGGCA
>NW_006296809.1:813280-813811 GCF_000327345.1 Myotis davidii | reverse complement strand
GGGAGCCAGGGATCTGGGGGCAGCGGGTGCAAGGCGGGCAGTGGGTGCTGGGACGGGCAGGGTGCCCTCAGGGCCGGCTCTGCCCTCGACCCTCTCCCCCCAGAAATGCCTGGTCCAGGTGACCTTCCGGCCCGTGCTGTCCAACGAACTGATCCGCCAGCAAGCCATCCGTGCCCAGGCTAAAGACGGGGAGGTCAAAGTGCGCAGGGCTCTGAGAGGCGGGCGTGGGGCGCAGGCTCTGCAAGGACCACCCCTCCCCTCGAGGCCCTTGGCCAGGCCCCAGGCCAGGAGCGTGGGCAGATGTTTGCTGTTTCCAGGGGCTACAGCTTCTCCTTGGGCGGCCCCTCCCTCCTTCCTGGAGAGCACCCCCTGAGGGAGGACCCCAGAGGTGGCTTCGGGGCAGGGGGGGCCTCCGCTCCCTGAGTCTGACCAGAGGGAGGACCGGACACAGCAGAGGAGCAGGGTGCACAGGCAGCCACTGACCCGGCGAGGGGCGCGGAGCGGCTGAGGGTGACCCTGAGAGAGGGGACA
>NW_006296809.1:812172-812379 GCF_000327345.1 Myotis davidii | reverse complement strand
TGCCACTGGCGGCCTTGTTCCAGCTCCGAGGAGTACCAGGTGGCCCGGGCCACCCTGGCCAGGACGTTCCAGGGCAGGTTTGACAAGATCGTGGTCCCCTGCGTCGTTGCCAGTGGCGACATCCAAGACAGGAAGGGGACGGAGCCCCTGAGTTTCAGGTGCGGGGCCCTGGCCTGGGCGGGGGTGGCCGGTCAAAGGTCACTCTCC
>NW_006296809.1:811722-812082 GCF_000327345.1 Myotis davidii | reverse complement strand
GACTGGGGTCGGAGCACAGGGCCTTCTGACGCCCTGCCTGCCCGCCCAGCCCCCACAACACCCTGTTCCTGGAGCTGTGGTGCCCGGCAGTGGCCCCGTCCATCATCGTGACGTCTGACAAAGGGCACACCATCTCCAACTTCGGTGATGTGGCTGTAGGTGAGTCCTCATTGGGCCCAGCCCCCCCACCCCCAGGAACCCAGGCCCCCAGGAACCACCTGGCCCCGTTCCAGGTCACCGGAGCATCAAGAAGGTGAACATCCAGAACATCTCCTCCGAGGACCTGGCCGTATCCTGTCCACGCTCAGCGCAGGCCTGCGGGGGTGGGAGGGGGGCTTTCAATGGGTGGGAGGGGAGCCT
>NW_006296809.1:810409-810686 GCF_000327345.1 Myotis davidii | reverse complement strand
TCATATATGTTTGTACCCCTTCATCCATTTCACCGACCTCAAATCCCCACCTATGGCAACCACTAATCTATTCTCTGTATCTATGAGCTTGCCACCCCCGCAGGCACCCAGAACCACAGCGGGCAGAGCGTGTTCAGCGTGGTCCCGGTGTCGGGCGTCATGGACCCGGGCGCCGCGCAGGACTTCACCGTGACCTTCAGCCCCGACCACGAGAGCCTGTACTTCTCGGACCGGCTGCAGGTCCTGCTCTTCGACAAGGTGCGCGCGTGGCCCGTCC
>NW_006296809.1:807472-809671 GCF_000327345.1 Myotis davidii | reverse complement strand
TCGCCCTGCACGGTGGGAGGGGCCCGCGGGCCGGGCTGGGCGGGCGGGCGGAGGCCTGCCTGCGGCGCCAGCAGCCCCATTGCCCGCAGACCGTGGAGTTCAGCCTGGACAGCCTGGCGTCCCTGCAGCACAAGGGCTTCACCATCGAGCCGTCCAAGGGCTCCGTGGATGGCGTCCGCCCTGCTGCAGCTCAGGGGCGACGTGAAGGAGACGTACAAGGTCTTCTTTGTGGCCCAGGTGCTGGCCGGTCCCTGAAGCCACACGGCTCTCGCCGCGGAGCCCTAGACCCCCTGCCCACCCTCGCGGCCCTCCCCGGTCTGTGGTCCAGACCAGGCCACCCACAGGCGTGGGAGCTGGCGCCCCGTGCTGGGCAGCCCTCTGTGTGACCCCACAGTGCGGCTCCCGGCAGCCCACTCGGAACCAGCAGCTGGGCCAGTCCTGCCACAGCCTGCTCCGGCCTGAGCCCTCAGCCCCCAGCCCGCCCACACCTGCCCCGTGGTAGGCAGGTCTGCCAATAAACCTTCCATGTGACCCTGTGTGCAGGTGTGTGTGGGGGCGACAGCGGGCACATGAGTACAGTGTGGGACCGGGGGACAGCCCTGGGGAGGCAGCCCGCCCGCCACCACAGACAGGGCAGCCCACAAGTCGTGAGGTGCCCCGGCTCCCAGGGGCCTCAGGGGGGCCTCCTGGAGGGTGGTGCCTGGAGCACTTGGGGGACAACCGGCCGGGCAGGGCTGGGCTGGAGCAGTCAGACTGGCCAGGACCCAGAGAGGCCCAGGGGGAGCGAGAAGGGGAGGAGACTCCAAAGCCCCGGGAGGGGTAGGA
This sequence comes from Myotis davidii, assembly GCF_000327345.1. Classification (NCBI taxonomy): domain Eukaryota; kingdom Metazoa; phylum Chordata; class Mammalia; order Chiroptera; family Vespertilionidae; genus Myotis; species Myotis davidii. The sequence continues at coordinate 808,846 of NW_006296809.1, read as the reverse complement.
GGGGGGACTTAGCTTAGCCCCCTCTGCTCCTCACCAGATCCCGGATCCCAGGTGACCCCCAGCAAGGAGGGAGCTAATCTGGGGGACACCAGCCAGGGCCCGGGGGAGCCAGCGCATGAGTTGGGTTCCCTTTTCTGAACTGAGTCCAGACTCAGCCTCTGGGGACCACTGGCCCTTCAAAGTGGAAGCCGCCCCCCACCCTGGCCCAGGAGAGGTACCTGGGAGCTCCAGATGTGCCCGCAGCCCAGCACCGTGCCGGGCACCAGGAGAGCACTGCAGCCTTTCCTGGCAGAGGCTCAGGGTGCCAGCCTGGAGCCACGTCCTCACCCTGTCCTTGGTGACCTTGGGCCTGGAAGCCTGCCACCTCCCTCTCCCAAGCTAGAGACAGTGGCCCTAGAGAGACACTTTGCAGGACTCCTGTCCGGTGGGCAGAACCAGGTTTCTTCCTACCCTCACGGGGCTGACCAGCTGGAGCCCAAGCTGCCTCCTCAGCCGGCGGTCAGAGGGGAAGGGGGGGGTTCCTGCAGGCCCAGCCCGGCCCCAGGAGGTTCGCCCTGCAGGTGGATTCCTGCCTCCTCCTAGGGCGCCCGCAGAGGGGCAGGCCACTCTCCTGAAGCCTGGTGCGGCCCTCCTGCTGGGACCCTGGAACTCAGTGCCAAGCCCTGCCTGAGCCCCATGGGCCTGGAAGGCAGTGCGGCAGGAGGGAGGAGGGCGAGGGTCAGCCCGGCGGGAGGGGCCCTGGGGGCTGCATTACAGCCGGGGTGCGGCAGAGGTCGGAGATCGAGATGGAGGGGCAGTGCCTGGCAGATCCTGGCAGGAGGGAGCAGGAGGAGGCCCTGCCCAAGGGGGTGTGATGAGTGCAGTGATGGGCAGGCAGGAAGCTGCTCCGCACTTGCTGCCACCTGCGCCTGGTCACCAGATGGGGGAGCCAGGGGCACAGTGAGCCTAAGGGGCCTTGCCTGGTGGGCGGGGTGAGAACTAGGGGGACCCCCTGGAAGGGATGACCCAGCCTTCCCAAGCCGACGCGACAGCGGGCACTCCAGGCCCAGACTGATCATGGCTTTCAGGCAAAATGCCCCTGGAGGGCGGTCGCCCGCAGCAGGGCCTACCCGAGGCCAGCCTCATGCGCCTGCAGGGCGCCGTGGGTGTGCCAAGTTTGCCGCCTTTGTCCTGGGTGCCACCCCCACTGGCTGCAACTCCCCAGCCCAACGGCAGGGCAGGCTGAGGGCTCCGCATCTGAGCCGAGAGCGAGACCACCCCCAAACCCTGCGACCGGCCCCCAAACCCCGAGACCACAAGATGCCAGATGGTCGGGGCGAGCGCATCAACTCGCCGAGGGCGGTCCTTAGGGCTGGAGTCGGGGCGTGGTCACAA
>NW_006296809.1:804966-806977 GCF_000327345.1 Myotis davidii | reverse complement strand
GTCCCCTGGAACATGGTCGCCGGCCTGGGCACTGGATCGTGCAGGCGGCCCAGGACAGCGTGTCCTGGGAGTGAGCCCAAGGCCACTTGTGGAGCCTGGAGGCAGCCAGGCCAGCGCCGGACGCAGCCCTGCTCTCGCCAGGAGGAGGTGTCCGGCCTGGAGAGAGAGTCTCTCTGTCTGTCTGTGTGTTTTTAATGATACAGATTTTTTAATGCTTTTAAAATGTTTTTTATTGATGAGAGGAAGGGAGAGGGAGAGAGAGAAACATTAATGATGAGCATCATGGATCGGCTGCCTCCTGCACGCCCCACACTGGGGATGGAGCCCGCAACTCGGAAATCGGAACCCTGACCTCCTGGTTCATAGGTTAATGCCCAACCCCTGAGCCACCCCGGCAGGGCTCTGGTCTCCTTTTCCCCGTCCACTTTCCTGCCTCACGTGGTTGGCCATCGGGGAGCAGGTGCCTGCGCGGGTGCGTCCAGCGGCAGGGTCTCGCTCCCCTGCCCAGGCTCGTCCTGCTCGCCGTCCTGCTGCTGCTGCTGTGTGGGGTCGCGGCCAGCTGCGTGCGCTTCTGCTGCCTCCGCAAGCGGGCCCACGCCCAGCCCCTGTCCACGGCTCCTCAGCCCTGCGACCTGACGCTCTTTCCTGGGGACAGCGACAGCCCCGCACACAGCACTGTGACCTGTGAGTGCCCGCCCCTCCCCAGGGCCCCTGCCTGCTGGGGGCGGGCGGGCGAGGGCCAGCCCCAGCCCACAGATGCACTCTGGCTCCCCGTAGCCTACAGCTCCGTGCAGTACCCGCTGGGCATGCGGCTGCCCCTGCCCTTCCCGGAGCTGGACCTGGACGCCATGACCCCTCCCGCCTACAGCCCCATCTACACCCTGGAGCTGCCTCCCTCCTACGACGAGGCTGTCAGGATGGCCAAACCCGGACAGGAAGAGCCACCTCCTCCGTAGCCTCGCCCCCTCCCCGGGGCCTCAGGCCCGGGACCCCCGAAGAGCTAGGAGCTGAGCCTCAAAGCCCAGCCGCCCCCCCCTCCCCGCAGCTGTCACCCTGGTGCCTCTCCAAGGGGGTGGGGAAGGTCTCCCGATGTCACCAGCCACACTGTGCTCCCAGGAGACCCCCAGCCACCCTCCCCATCCTTCCCCCGGGAAGGCCAGACGTCCAGCACATTGCTGCAGCCCTGGCCTCGTTGCTATGCAACGCCAGGCAGACACCCACACACACACACACACACAGGTTGCTACATCCAGCCCCAGCCCCTGGCCCAGGCCCAGCAGGCCCTCTGCCCAGAGGAAGTCCCACAGGTCTGGGCCTCCACAGCGTTTTGGAGAATAAAGTTTGTATCTGAGTGGCCTCTGCCTGCAGGAAAGGGCGTGCTCGGAGGGCTCTCGGGCCGCCACCCCACCCTGGCAGGTGGGCAGGGTGAGTGCTTGGGCTCGACCTGCACCAGCCTCACCTTCGGGCTGCGGCTATGGGTGGGATCAGATATCACAGCAGGTGATATCTGTGCGCCCTGGCTGCCTCTGGGAAACCCTCCCCCTTTCCAGACCCACATCTGTGCCAGGCTGGGGCGGGGGAGCCACAGGAGTCTTGCGGGCGCGTTTATTGGCTACTTTTCTGGGGTGGGTGGGGCAGGTGGGTGAGCAGGGCAGGTGGGTGGATGGGATTGGGTGGGGCAGGGCGTGGTAGGTGGGTGGTCAGCAGGCCTCCCAAGGCCTAGCAGCAGCTCCTACTGGACCAGCTTGAAGGACTCTCCGGTCATCATGTCCACGAACTCTGGCAGCAGAGGGACAGGTCAGTGCCCGGCCTGCCCGGCTGTGGGCTTCCAGCGCCCCCACACACCCCCGTCTCCCTCCTCACCCTCGTAGTCGATGGTCCCGTCCCCGTTCTTGTCGGCCTCCTTCATCATCTGCTCCGCCTCCACCTCATTGAGGGGCTCGCCCGCATTCGTGAGCACATACCTGCAGGGCCCCCAGACCCCCAGCCCTGAGTGGCAGCCGGCAGGCAG
>NW_006296809.1:803731-804618 GCF_000327345.1 Myotis davidii | reverse complement strand
TCGGTCCACGTCCTTGGCCATGGAAGCCAGCTCGCTCTTGGTGGGGTTGATGCCCAGCAGGCTCATGAGCCGCTCCAGCTCGGACGTCTTCACCTGCCCGTTGCCCTCCTCGTCGAACATCTCAAAGACCCCCTTGTACTCCTTGATCTGCTCGGCGGTCAGGCGCTCGGTCTGCGGGGACATGGGGACACGCCGCCAGCTTCACAGGGGCCCTCTGCCCCCGGTCCAGGGAGGTCTGAGGCCCCAGGACACGTGGCACAGACACCCTGCAGAGTGTGTGGTTTAGAAAGGACGCCCCACCCCCCAACCCCCACACCCTGATCGGTGTGGCTCAGTGGGTAGAGCATCAGCCTGCGAACCAAAGGGTCCGGGTTCGATTCTGGTCAAGGGCAGGTACCTGGGTTGCAGGCTCCTCCCCTGCCTGGGTCGGGGTTCCTGCGGGAGGCAACCAATGGATACTTCTCTCTGTCTCCGTCTCCCCCCTCACCCTCGTAGTCGATGGTCCCGTCCCCGTTCTTGTCGGCCTCCTTCATCATCTGCTCCGCCTCCACCTCATTGAGGGGCTCGCCCGCATTCGTGAGCACATACCTGCAGGGCCCCCAGACCCCCAGCCCTGAGTGGCAGCCGGCAGGCAGCGCCCCGCCCACCCCAGCCCTGAGTGGCAGCCCGCAGGCAGCGCCCCGCCCACCCCCAGCCCGGCCCTACTTGAGCGTGTCCCAGTCGATGTAGCCCTTGCCCTCCTTGTCGAAGACCTGGAAGGCGGCCCGCAGCTCCCCCTCCTGGTTCTGGGCCTTCTCCCAGTAGATGCCCATCAGCGCCAGGAACCCGTCGCAGTTGAAGAAGCCTTTGTCTGCAGGGGCGGGGTTGGGGGGTGGGGCGGGGTGCAG
>NW_006296809.1:801609-803407 GCF_000327345.1 Myotis davidii | reverse complement strand
ACAGACACCCTGCAGAGTGTGTGGTTTAGAAAGGACGCCCCACCCCCCAACCCCCACACCCTGATCGGTGTGGCTCAGTGGGTAGAGCATCAGCCTGCGAACCAAAGGGTCCGGGTTCGATTCTGGTCAAGGGCAGGTACCTGGGTTGCAGGCTCCTCCCCTGCCTTGGTCGGGGTTCCTGCGGGAGGCAACCAATGGATACGTTTCTCTCTGTCTTTCCCTCTCTCTTCCACTCTCCCTAACAATCAATGGGAAATATCCTCAGTTAAGGATTAAAAAATAAAAATAATAAAACATTAAAAATAAAAAGGAGGCCCAGCCCAGAGCCAGCCCCCAGACCAGGGGGAGCAAGTGGTGGTCGTCCAGAGATGGGCGCGGCTGCAAGGCAGCTTAGGGGAGGGCCCTGGGGTGGGGCCAGCGCACAGGTCAGCCCCTAGGGAGCAGGGGCTGCAGGCAGGGCCACAGCAGGGGACACAGATGAGAGCAGGTGAAGGGCACCTGGACCAGCGTGGGGAGGAGCCTGATGGGGGGGGGCTCCTGGGGCAGGGGGGCTTTCCGGCCACGCACAGACACGGTTTATGGCAGAGCCTGTCCTGGCCCCGTCTGCCTGCTGCCTCCATGGCGGCTTCCTGGAGGGTGGTGCGGTCTCGGCCCCCACCCTGCCCTCTCTCCCAGCCTTGCTGGGCTTCTTCCTTGGGAGACCCTCACAGCTCCAGGTCCCACCATCCCTGCGCCCGAGGGCTCTGTCCACGGTTGCCCCAGGCTCTGCCCCCAGCCCCACTCCCCACCAGCAGCCCCGGGACTCTGCCGGGAGCAGCCTTACCATGTCTGCGGCCGGCCGAGAGGACACTGCGCAGGGTCACCAGAGCTGCTGTGGGCAGAGCACAGGGCAGAGGCGGCCGCGTTTATCTGGGCCTGGCTGCCTGGGGTCCCTGGGGCCCAGGTCCCAGGATCCTTTTATGGGCAGGAGATCCTGCTGCCCTATTTAGGGACAGGCTTGGCCCTTCCCTGCCTGGCCCCTTCCTGGCTCTCCTCGGCCTGAGCATCCCCTCACCCTGGAGCCCCCCTCGGACCCTGGGCCCCAGCAAGAATGGACGCGTGGTAGGGCCACGGGCACAAGAGAGGCAGTTCTCTCTTCACCATGTCCCCACCTCCCCCTCCGTGGCAGGACCTCACAGTGGCTGCTGTCACCTATTTATGAGGGTTCCTGTTGGGTGTCCACCCTGGTCAGCACCCCCCTCATGCCCATGAGGGCCCAGTGCCCGGGCGGTGCCAGCGCCTGGCAGGTGCTCTAATCACGGGGAGGCCTCTTCCGCCCCCGGCGCGTGTAGCAGGGGCTGAGGCCCACCGTCCAGGGGGCAGCTTCACGCGGCTAGGGGTAAGGGGCCAGGATGACAGGACCGGGGCCAGACCGGCCACCCGGAGGCCAGGCCAGGTCTCCTCCGGGCACTCAGCGGCTATTCTGGGGTTTCTCAGGGAAACCTGACCCCCTTCCACACAGAGCAGCAGAGCTGGCTCCTGAGGGAGCTGGGAGCCAGGCCGTTCAGTGACAAGATGTCACAGCTGCACACATACCTGCACACATGTGCTCAGCCTGAGACACACGCACCCACCCCACCCGCCTCCCAACACCTCAGCCCAGGTCTCCCGTCCCCCCTCAACTGAGCACCAGACCTGTAGAGGGGGATCCTCCCACCCCCTCCGGTCCCTGCCCCCACAGATAGTCCCGGACAGCCCCCTGACCCAACGGACAGTTCCCATCACTGTCCCCCCATCCCACCCCGTGTGTGGTCCCCCG
>NW_006296809.1:800642-801190 GCF_000327345.1 Myotis davidii | reverse complement strand
TGCTGTGCGGCCCAGGGAGCCCACGGAGCTGTGGAGCCGGCTGTGCCGGTCGTGGGCAGGTCAGGGTGCAGGAACTCACCCCCGCATCTCAGAGGCTGAGAACAGAGTTTCCTTCCTCATTCATGTCGTGGGAGGTGGGCTGGTCCTGGCCCACCAGGCTGCCTTCACGGACCCCGACCCACATGGGCAGAGTGGGCTTGGGAATCGTGCCCAGCAGCCCACCCTGCCTTCCAGGAGGGAGTGGTCAGGGAGGCCTTCCCGGAAGGGGCGTGCTGCACTGAATTCCCAAGGAGAGTCAGTCACACACAGGACCTTGGAGGGGAGCCAGGGAGCGGGGGGTGCTCAGTGAATCTTCCCCCTGAGTGTGTCCCTTATGGATCTGAGGATTTGTAATCTGGATGGTCCCAATCTGACCACTGGGTACACTGGCTCTTGGATCTAAGGAGGTGGTAATTTAGCCTCTGCCTGAGGCTACCCAGCAGGAGCTATGAAGAGATCTGCAGATTCACCTTCCTTGTTTGGGTTTTGGAGGTGCCCAGATGAGGCGC
>NW_006296809.1:788167-790740 GCF_000327345.1 Myotis davidii | reverse complement strand
GTAGAAAAGAGCCCCCCCCCATTGAAAAAGCTATAAATGCTCATCATAAAAAAAACCTCACACAGTACAGATATAAATATAAAGAGGAAAGAGGAAAATTTCTTACTACCCAGAGATAATCACTGTCAACATTTTGATAAATATTCTTCTGGATATTTCTGAATATACATTTACATCCTCTCTCTCTCTCCCCCTCTCTCTTTCTCTCCCTACACACACACACACACACACACACACACACACACTCACACACCTGCCCCAGCTTGGGCCGCTTGATGAATCTGAGCAGGTGAGCATGCCCTGTCTTCCCCTCCCCCACCCTCCCTGAGTTGGCTGCAGCCTTCAGCGTCCAGCGTCCCACCCAGGCCCAGGCCAACTGCTGAGGGCACAGGATTTGTGCTGACGGGATGGGATGGCTCCCGCGGGCGCCAGGTCACGGGCGGCCAGGGCTGGAAGAGAGTCCTGCTGAGTCCCCTCGTCCCAATACCTCGCTCCCTTGAAAATCCCAAACCACAGGCATCGGAAGTGGAACGCCATTTCAGGGAAACTCTTCGCATCCAAAAGCCCAAACACAGTGTGTGGAGAAGACAGGAAGGGAGACAGCCCAGCGGGCGGGAGCCTTGGGCGGAGGAGAAAACAAGGGGGGTAACTTCATGTCACTCTACGAGGCTCTGGCACCCAGGCATTTGCTCCAACACTCCCTCGTCTAGATCTCGTTGTGAGGTTTTTTCCCATATATTTATGGATTCAGTGGTGAAATTTACATAAAATATTACTCACTGAACATTAATTACATACCACAATGTTTTTATTTTCTTTTTAGAGAGAAAGGAAGCGAGAGCGAGAAAGAGAAACGTCAAGGCAAGAGCGTAACACTGATTGGTTGCCTCCTGCATGCCCCCTACTGGGGGTCACGCCTGCAAGCTGGGCATGTGCCCCGACCTGGAATCGAACCAGTGACCTTTGGTGCACAGGACAAGGCCCAACCACCTGAGCCACACCAGCCAGGACAACATCTTTATTTATTATTATTACTAGGGGCCTGGTGCACAAAATTCATGCACATTAAAAGGGAATTAGAGGAAATATTTTAATATTGCTATTTGCCCTTTATAATAGAAGTGTCAGAGATGAAAATTAGTAAAATGTATATGAAAATCTTCCTCCTGTCAGAGTCTGGGGCACACCACGGGACCCAGAGTCAAGTCCCCGCCCACCCCATGCACCTTGAAATTGTGCAAGACCCAGACCCGGCCAGCCCCACCCCCACCAGGCCCCGCTGGGCGGGGGACACGGCCTCAGGTCCCCTGGCCTGGTGCCGGGCGGAGGCTGCAGCCTCAGGTCCTCCGTCAAGCCCTGCCTCTGCTGTGGGTGCAGCCATCTTGTGATGGTGTGATGGAGTGAGGGTCAATTTGCATATCAACACCTTGTGCCCACAACCCAGGCAGGTGCCCTCAGCGGGAATTGAACCTGGGATCCTTCAGTCTGCAGGCTGATGCTCTATCCACTGAGCCAAGCTGGCCAGGGCTATTATTATTAGTGATAAAAACACACCTCATAGCCCTGTCCAGTGAGCTCAGTGGTTAGAGTGTCACCCTGAGGACCACAGGGTCTCAGGTTCAATTTCCAGTCAAGGGCATGTGCCTGGAATGCAGGTTCGATCCTGGGCCCTGGTAGGGGCCCATTTGGAAGGCAACCAATGGCTGTGTCTCACATGGATGTTTCTCTCTCTCACCCTCTCCTCCTTCCCTCCCACTCTCTGTAAAAATCAATAGAAAAATATCCTGGGGTGAGGATTAACAACAACCAAAAACCCACCATACAGAATTTACCCTCCTAACCCTCCCGGGCACAGCTCCGGACTCAGCACACTCACGTGCTGCGCAGCTGTCACCTCTGCAGGACTGTCCATCTTCCCAAACCGACACTGTCCTGCTCCAGCACTCACCCCGCCTCCCCCGCCTCCCCCGCCTGCTCCGCCGGCTGCTCTCTGTCCCTGGACTTGCCGCCTCCAGGGCCCCCGGGGAGTGGAGTCACACAGCCTCTGTCCTTCTGGGCCTGGCTCATGTCGTGGAGCACCACGTCCCCGAGGTCCAGGCCCATCCAGCGCGGGGTCTTTTTTTAAGGCTGGATAATAATATCATTGCATGTGGTATTAGTCAGGATTCTTCACAAAAGGCAGCCAATTCCATAGACATTTATTATTATAGGGACTTGGCTCACGTGGCTGTGGAGTCCAAGAGATTCCAGGACCTGCCGGCTGCGAGCAGGAGGCCCAGGAGAGCAGGCGGTTAAGGCCGAGAGCCAAGAGCGCACATGTCCGAGGCAGGAGAGGGACTCGCAGCTCACCCCGTGCCTTTGTGTCCCATTCGGACCCCCAGAGCTGGCGATGCCCGCCCTCTTCCTGCCTCGTCTGCAGATGCAAAAGCTAATGTCTTCCCCAGGCGCCCTGGCCCACACCCGCCTCCGCCTCACTGGGTCCCACCTTTTGACACCTGGCCCCGCCCCTGGCCCCGCCCCGGCCCATCGCTGGGTCCTGTGCCCTCCCTGTCATTCCCTGACATTCTTTCTCA
>NW_006296809.1:779006-787476 GCF_000327345.1 Myotis davidii | reverse complement strand
CCTTGCCAAGGGGGTGCTGCCTGTCCTGCCTCTGCGCAGGGCCTGGCCTCGGGGGCAGCACCCTGGGCCCGTGGTGGGCAGCGCCAGGCAGCAGGGGCGGGCACCATGGCCCGGCCTCAGCGTGACCCACAGCCCCTCACCCTCCGTGGGTCTTTCTCCCCCTGGTCTCCCTCAGAGGTATTCCCACCTGAGTGTCCACCCAAACCCGGCCACCAGGGGCTGTCGGAGGGCAATGGGGCCAATCCAGTCCGACCTGCAGGCTCCGCCGCCCCCAGGGGGACCCAGCGCAGGTGAGCCCTGGGGCTGAGCCCGGAGAACAGCAGACACAGTCCCAGGCTGACGTCAGGGTGAGAGCTCCCGGGCCCTGGTGCCGGGCAGCACCCCTGGGTCCCAACCGCTGGTTTCCAAAACACCCAGCCCTGCAGGCCCCGCCACCCAGGAGGCACCAGGGGTGCTTCGAGCTCCACCCAGCACCCCGCCGCCTGGGGTCCCAGCCCACCTCCTCCTCCACCTTCAGGCCTCTGAGCTCTGAGACCGCCCCCTCTAGCTCCACCCTCTCCGGCTCTGCGGGCCCCATTCCTGCCCGCTGGGTGTTGCGCCTTCCAGGCACACCTTGCATCATCTCCCGGGTGGCAGGCAGGCTGGGCCTCAGGGGCAGGAGCCCTGTGACAAACAGCCCCCAGGCCCCGGAGCACAGCAGAGCTGAAGTCCAGATGGAGGTCCCCTGTGGAGACCCTGCAGGACTGAGCCCCGGGCCTGGGGCCAGGGGACCCTGCAGGGTGCACTGGGGCCCGGGCATCTGCTGTCTCCCCCCACCCCCACCCCAGGGCCCTGGCTGTGGTCCCCACCTGACTCGCCTGGTGGCCTAGGGCCGAGGGGCAGGAGAGCACAGTCGGGACCCAGGGACCCTCCCGCAGCTGTCTCCCCCCACTCCCCGCCCACACCAGACCCCAGACACTCCCTCAGCCCCCAGCACCCACCCCCACTTCCGAAGGTGGGTGGAGGCGCTGAGCTGCCCTAGGTCCTGACAGGCTGGCGTCCAGAAAGGGGCAAAGGCAGAGGAAGGCAGGCTCAGAAGGCAAGAGGGCCCAGGCCACCTGCCTCGCCCCGGGGGGGTGGGGGAGGGAAGGGACCCCGGGCTGAGCAGTGTCCCCGGTGTTCCACGGAAGTCAGGGCGCTCAGCAGGATGGGACGCGGGGGCCTCCAGGAGCGAGAGCCCTTGCAACACCGGTGCCACCAGCAGCTGGCATGGCCACCGTATCCAGAGCCTCTCCAGGCTGCGCCAGGGCGAGGAGGCTCTCTGCTCTGCAGACAAAACCAGGCACCGGGAACTCCGAAGGCTCTAGGAAGTGGAAGATGGCAGCCATGTGGGGTGAGCAGGTGCTTTGCTAGGGCGCCTGGGGGAGGAGCCCTGGGCGGAGGTGAGGGACAGAAAGGGTCCCCTCCTTCCTTCGAAGGCGCCCCCAGGCCCGGCACTCAAGGCCTAGCCCCGTCCGGCCTCCTGGCTGCGTTACACGTGCCCCCCTCAGCCCAGCTCCGGGCCTCGGGCTGGTCCCTGCTGCCCTGGCCGCGTGACCCTGTGGGGGTTCAGAACCAACCACCCCAAGATGTGCCTCAGTGATGTGGACATGAAAAACGTCCACGCCTCGGGCCTGGCTGGGTAGCCAGCTGGTTAGAGCGTCATCCCGACAGGCCGAGGCAGGTCTGGCTCCCCGGGCAGGGCACGTGCGGCAATCAGCCAGCGACTGCAGCTGAGTGGAACAAACGTTGATGTCTGTCTGTTTCTGTCTCTCTCACCCCCGCCCCCCGCTTTCCTTTCTCTCTAAAAATCAATCAATCTATCAATAAAAAATCTCACCCAAAAAAATGTCCCAGTCTCTAGATAATTTTTTATTTTTAGTCCTCACCCAAAGATATGTTTATTGATTTTAGAGAGAGAGAGAGAGAAACATTGATTGGTAACCTCCTGTACGGACCTCAAACCCGCAACCTCACTGAGCCACGCCGGCCGGGTGAGAGCTTTTATGAGTTTATTTGAACTAAACTGACAACAATTACTGGGGAAGCAAATTCTCAAAGGATTGAGAAAAAGCTCCGGAGAGTGAGTTTTCCAGCTTATTTAACATCACATGGAACTCAAGGGACCCTGAACAGCCAAAGAACCTTGAAAAAGGATGTAGTTGGAGATCCCACGCTTCCTGATTAAACTGACGGCAAAGCCACGGTGTTGCACCAGCTGGTGCTGCGACAGACAGACAGACAGACAGAGGCCAGTGGGACGCACGGAGCCCCAAAATCAGCCTCACCCCTGTGGTCACATGGATTCCCACCAGGGGCCACGGCCACGGCCACGACAGGAAAGGACAGTGTCCTCAGCAGATGTCGCCGGAGGACGGATGGCCACACCGCAGGGTGAGGTGGGACCCGACCTTGCACCACACACAAAAGTAACTCAAAATGGATCAGAGACCCAAATGTAAGACTTCAGACTATAAAACCCTCACAAGAAGGTAAAGGAGCAAGTCCCCGTAAAATCAGATTCGGCAATGACTCTTCAGCTCTAACACCAAAACCACCGCAGCAAAGACAAGAAAAAGAGGTAAATGGGGCTTCCTCTTAACTAAACGTCTGTGCCTCGGGGACACTGTCAGAGTGAAAAACACAGCTAGCTGACAGAGCAGGAGAAAAATATTTGCAAATCGCATACCTGACACCGGTCTTGCTTCCCAAATACACAAGAGAGGGAGAGGGATAGAGAGTTAGTGAGAGAGAAACATCGATCAGCTGCCTCCTGCACACTCCTACTGGGGATGTGCCCGCAACCAAGGTACATGCCCTTGACCGGAATCGAACCTGGGACCCCTGAGTCCGCAGGCCGACGCTCTATCCACTGAGCCAAACCGGTTAGGGCTCATCATTGATGTTTCTATCTCTGTTTCCCTCTCCCTTCTTCTCTGAAATAAATAAAAACGTATGTTTTAAAAAGACAGACAGTAGTAAGTGTTGGCGAGAACCCGGAGCCATCAGACCCTGTGTGTGGCTGTGGGGAGTGCACACCAGTGGGCCTGCCGTGGAAGACGGAGTGGCAATTCCCGGGTTAGCATGCCCCCTGACCCCGCAATCCCACCCCTAAGCAAATACTCAACAGAACTGGAAACAGATGTTCAGAGTAGCTCTAATCACCGAGGCCGAAAGGTCGGAACAGCTCACGTGTCCGTCCACGGTGACAGGTAAACGCGTGTGGTCCGTCAGCCTTAACGAGGAGCGGAGCCTGACACCCCCTACCACGCGGAGGGACCTCGAGAGCATGGAGCTGAGAGAGGGAAGCAGACGGGACGGGTCACCCCAATGCAGGGACGACAGCAAGGCAGTGGCTTCGGGGCCGGGGGGTGGGGTGGGGGCACAGGGGAGTGCTGCTCAGGGTGTGGGTGTCTCGGAGGCGATGAGGATGGTCTGACACTAGACGGAGGTGCCAGCTGCGCGATCACGTGATTTGTAAATGTCACTAAACTGGACTCTTCAAAGGGTTTAAGTCAGTGATGGCGAACCGATGACACGCGGGCCAGAGGTGACACGCGAACTCATTTTTTTGGTTGATTTTTCTTTGTTAAATGGCATTTAAATATATAAAATAAATATCAAAAATATGTCTTTGTTTTACTATGGTTGCAAATATTAAAAAAATTTCTATACGTGACACGGCACCAGAGTGAAGTTAGGGGGTCAGGGGGAAGCGGGAGACCCTGGGCGGGGGAACTTCCCTGTGGACACCTGCTGCTGGGCTGAGCAGAGGGGAGGGTGGGGACACGGCCACTCGGGCACAGGGCTGACCTGCTCCCTCAAGGGAGGGGCAGTATGGTGCCACGCCGAGCTCAGAAGGTTCGCCGTCACTGGTTTAAGTGGTAAATTTTACCACAATGTGAAACGAACACATAGCTGATGAGACAGAAACTACATAGGGAGCCGGGAGTCCTGGGAGGGCTTAAATTCGTGCACAGGTGGTGTCCCTCAGCCTGGCTGGCGATCAGGGTCGTGGGAGGTCGGCCAGGGGGAAGGACCGCAGGAGGTTGGCAGCTGCAGGAGGTTGGCTGTGGGAGCTCACTGACCACCAGGGGGCAGCTCCTGTGTTGAGCCTCTTCCCCCTGGTGGTGAATATGCATCATAGCGACCGGTGGTTCAGTTGTTCGGTCATTCAGTAGCTTAAACTTTTATATATGGAGATATTTATTGATTTCAGAGAGGAAGGGAGAGAGAGAGGGAGAGAGGGAGGGAGAGAGAGAGAGGTACATCAATGATGAGAGAGAATCATGGACCGGCTGCCTCCTGCACACCCCACACTGGGGACTGAGCTGGCAACCCAGGCATGTGCCCTGACCGGGAATCAAACCCTGACCTCCTGGTTCATAGGTCGACGCTCAACCCCTGAGCCCCGCTGGCCGGGCTGATGGGGTCTTTCTGATGGAGATGACGGTCCCTGCAGGTCTGTGACCTGTGAAGAGAGACCATGGGGCAGTCAGGACAGCAACCAAGACGTAGGCTCAGAGGAAGAGCCGTTCCTTCTGGGCACCCAGGGCCGGGGCACCATGTGACAACACCCCAGTAGTGGTTGTGGTGAGACAGCTGTGACCTGGGTGCCCCCCCACCCCTGTGCCCCTGTCCTGTGGTCCCTGTTCCCCTGCCCTCAGGGAAGGCTGCTCGGCCGTGGCTGCTGCGCTGGACACGGCTGGGGTGAGAGGGCAGTTCCAGGGCAGCTCTGAGTCCGTCTTTGAGCTGTCACTGTCCTGGGGGCCTGGCAGGGCTCCGGAGGGCTTCGCTAGCACCCCCAGGGCTGGACTGTCTCCCCGCCGCCCCCGCCCCGCCCCCAGCCTGCTGGTACCACAGGTGCAAGCTGTTTCCCTGGCAGGTGCTGGCAGTGGGAGACAGGGAACCTGAGGGCAGGGGGCTTGGGAGCAGCAGGGCAGGCGCGCCAGAGGGGTCTCCAGGGCGCAGAGCTCAAGGCCTGGCCCAAGCGGTGGCTGCCTCTGCCCTCCAGCCTCCCTGTCCCCTCATTTCTCTGCTGCATTGGTGGGCGGTGTCTGTGTGTGCCCTTTCCTGGCCCTTACCCGCCTCCCCTCCCTCCTCCCTTCCTCCTTAGGCCTCTGCACATCCGTATCACACTTCCAGTGCCCCCAGCCGCGCAGGCCCAGGCCCAGGACGTGCCTCGGGCAGAGCCGCCTGCTGCAGCCGCTGGGGGAAGCTCCGAGAACAATTGTGGCCTCCCTGCCAAGGAGCCGCCCAGGCCCCGGCAGGAAATGGGGCTGGGGTGGGTGGGAGCACTGACTGCCCCTGGGGCACTCCTGATGCCCCCAGGCTGCTGTCAGGGTTGGGGCAGAGTGCAAGGGGAAGGCTGGAGCCTGCCCAGCCCTGTCCCTCAGGCTCTGACCTAGCATCCGGTTTTAGGGCCCAGAGGCCAGAGGCAGGGGCCAGCCAGGAGGAGCCAGGAGCCTGGGCCTGTGCTGCCTTGGTCCTGCTTTTAGCCAACAGGCGGTGGGGACGCCTTTGTTTCCCTGCCCAGCAGCCTGCCTCCCTGGAAACAGCCCTTAGCTGTGGGAGCTGGGGTGTCCCAGTAGGGCCCGAACTCTGGCTCCTCCACCCCCTGCCTCCGGGACCACATGGAACCCGAGTGCGGCCTTTCAGAGGCCTCCTGGGTCAACACGGGCCACTCCAGAGCCTGTGGAGCCCCATGGCTTCTAGGCTGGGGGTGACAGGAGGTGGCCATTCCCCGCCAGGCAGAGAGAAAGAAGAGGAAGCACCACGGGAGGGGGTGGGGGCAGAGCCAAGTAGGGAGCCTCACAGCCTCAGGGGACACCTGGATCCAGCCATGCCTGATACCCACCATCTGCACATGGACTCGTTCCCTGAGCCAGTCAATTGCCTCTTTTCACATCGGCTGGTTTGAGCTTCTGCCACTCGCTGCCCTAAGATCTGACGAGTCTCCAGCTCACGGTTGCCTCCTTCTCGGTTAGAGAGGTTTGTGCTCTCAAACAAAGGTGCCTCGCTCCACAGACTCCCAAACCCACCGATGGAGCCAGGCGTCGCCTCTCCCATGCCTCCCCTGAGGGATGTCCAGTTCCTGACCAAAGGGGGTGACCAGGAGAGTGCCAGGCACAGGGGTCAGGTCACCGGAAGCATGGCTGGGGCTTGGGGACAGGCAGGGGGGAGGGGGCTGCTTCTACTGCACAGGGGGAGGGTGCAGGGGTCCTTCAGGGCGCCCGCAGCAGAGGCAATGCCAGCACCCTCCCCAGGGCTGGTGAGGCCGTCTGCCCAGCACACCAGCCTCCTGGTTTTGATGCCCAATCTTGCTGGCCACACCCATCTAGGGGCCTTGACCCCTCCCTGGGCTCTGCGACCACCAGCCTCCGCCCCTCTCAGCACCCACACGGCTCCTCTCGCTCCCTCGCTGCCTGCTACACTGGCCACCCCACCCACCCCGTGTCCGGGCAGGTGTACACCCCTGGCGCCCATGTCTGCTGAGAGAAGCGGCGGGGAGCGGCCTCCTCGCTTTCCTGACCCCGTTTGTCACCAAACCCTGCATCTGGAAGCCGCGGGACTAATTATGGCGTCTGGATTACCTACATTCCGCTCCCTCCCTCCCTCGCCCTCCTCCCTGGTCCTCTGGGGCTCCAGGCAGGTCAGGCTCCTGCCTCACTTACTGCCTGCTGGCGGCCGGTGGGCGCCGTGGGTCCTGCTTATGTGCACAGATTGCTTGAATAATTTACGTTTCAAAAGACCTAGTTCCCTGTCAGGCCGAGTCCTCTGGAAGAGCAGATGGGGTGGGGGTGCATCTAAATTATGCATTTGTGCCCCCCAGGTTTCCAGCGAAGGCCTGGCTCTCAGCCAGGCACCTGGGCAGCTTCCTTCACCCCGGGCCCTGCAGCTGCCAGTGGCCTGGCCCTGGGCTGGACCCTGCTGGCCGGTGCAGCTGTGGACTCGGGGCCACAGGCTGTTCACTCGGCCACCTCTCCAGAGGAAGGGCGTGAGGCTGGGAAATCAGGGGCCTGGGTTCTGCTGCCTGGGCAGGAGCTCACGCCCGACCCACCACAGGCCTTGGTTTACGCCCCGTGGAGGAGGGGTCCAGGCAGCAGCTGGGGCCAAAACTGTAGGAGGCCTGGGCGGGCGGGAGGGAGGGTAAGGGCAGGGAGAGCAGGTCCCCACAGTGGCCTTCAGACCCTGGAGGTCCCGTGGGTTCCTGAGAGCTGACCACGCCCCACTCACGTGTCCCAAAGCCAGAGGCCCTGCGGCCTGGGCACTGGTGTGGGAAGGGGGTGCCTGGGCCCCTCAGTGCACAGCAGAGAAGGCCGAGAGCCTGGCTGCAGGGTGACCTGGGGACAGGGACCTAGGCGCCCCCCCTTCCCCTCACCTTTGCCCTCACACCCGTCCATAAACACATAAAGGAGGACTTCAGGTCGAGGCCACAGGGCCAGTTCAGGGAAGGTGCTGCCACACCCTGCGGACCTACAGATTAGCTGGGGTGCCGGGGCGGCCCCTGAAACCCTGGAACCACTGGGGAGGAGCCCGACCGGGATCATGCGGGGGGCGGCAGGAGAGCCTGGGCCAGGCCTGTGAGGGCCCCGGATGCGGCAGGCCTGCAGCCTGGTGCCCGCCATGGCCCTGGGGTGAGGGTTCTGAGGGTCCCCAGGCCTCCTGCCATCCCCACAGACACTCACCCTCCAGCTCCCCGGCCTAGTCGGCCTCCACCCACATCCCACTTGCTCCCTTCTCCTTCCCCTTCCTCCTCCTCCCCCTCCCCTCCCATCCTGTCTGCTGAGTGGTGGCCTCCCTGTGCAGGGAGCAGAGAGGACCCACAGCTGGGAGGGCAGAGGGACCTGCAGGTTAGGTGTGTGTGTGGGGTGCGGGGGGGGGTGCGGTGCCAGCTTTATCCAGAGGAGCAATCGGCTGGTTGGGTTCTTGCTCCGCTGATGAAGGTGAACCTCTCTGCAGGGGGGGCCTGGTGGCGCCCTGGAGGCCAGAGTCCCTGTAGGGGAGGGGGTGGAGTGTCCAGGCCAGGGGAAGTTGGCTACCTGGGGGGTCTTGTGCGTGTACATACATGTGCTCCCTAGTCCTGTCCCCTGGCAGGGACCACAGGCAATGACACCCCAGGAGCACCAAGCACCCCCGGAGCCCTGACCCCGGCCCCTAAGCACTGGCAGGAGTCAGGGTTTCTGGGGAACATGGCTGAGTTTAGGGCTGGAGCAGGGAAGGCCTAGGATGAGCCTGGGGCGCCATGTGCCAGGACCCAAGGCAGGGCAGGCGGCAAGGATGGGGGATGGGTGGGCGCAGAAGGGAAGGCCCAGTGGGGGGCCGTGACCTGGGGAGCAGCCCCCAATGGGTGGGGTGGTCCGGGCTGGATTGCAGGGCCACCCAGACACGCAAGCAAGAGAGGCGAGGGCGCCGCTGGGGGCTAGGGCACCCCTGGGCGCTGGTGCGCTCT
>NW_006296809.1:776894-777366 GCF_000327345.1 Myotis davidii | reverse complement strand
CCTCCCGGCAGCGCTGTCGTCGGGGTCGGGCCCCCCTCGGGAGGGCGGCGCCCGTGTGGGGAACGTGGGTTCCGTGTGTGCCCGGCGCTGACCGCCTGGCCGGGAGCCCCACCCAGAGGCGACCCCTCGGGGCTCCTCCGAGCGGACGTGTCGGTTACTCGCCCAGTAGGTGGATCGCTGGCGGGGTCCCGGGTCCTGGAGGAGGTCCGGAGCGGGACCCTCCTCCGATTCCGGCGGCCTCTCTGGTTCTCATTTGAGCTTCGCGTTTTGGGGGGTGGGATGTGGGGTGCGGGGTGCGGAGTGGAGGGTGCTTTATCCGGAAGGAAGGGTTGTCTGGATTCCAGGGGGATCGGCAGGGTCTGCCCGGTCCTCCCGGCAGTGCCTGTGCCCGGAGCGGCGGGCAGTTCCTTTTCTGCTCCCCCTGAGCCTGGGCTGGCGGCAGGGCCGAGCGGCGCCCGACGTGGCGGTCGGT
>NW_006296809.1:769842-776493 GCF_000327345.1 Myotis davidii | reverse complement strand
CGCCCGCAGCCGTCCCTGCTGGGGGTTCGCGCAGCCGGCACCCCCGTTGTGGGTGCCCATCGCCCTGCTGCGGGCCCTGGTCCCGGGTTCGTTCCTGGGCAGGGGCCTGGGCCTGTCGTTCGTCTGTGGAGGCAGCCAATCTATGTGCCTCTCACATGGGGCTCTCTCTCTCTCTCTCCCTCTCCTTTCCACTTTCTTTAAAAATCAGTGGAAAAAATGTCCTCGGGCTGTGGCTCAGGAGTTGGACGTTGACCTGTGAACCAGAAGGTCACGGTTTGGTTCCAGGTCAGGCACCTGGGGGCTGGGGCCCAGTGGGGGGCGTGCAGGAGGCAGCGGGTCAGTGATTCTCTCTCATCATGGATGTTTCTCTCTCTCTCCCGCTCCCTTTCTCTCTGAAATCAGTAAAAAAATATTTAAAAAAATCTTTTTCATGCCTGGCCACTTTGATTGTCTTTTATTCACTGATTTGATTGGGAAAGTTATATTTCCTCAAATCTCTTTGGGAAAGGTCTTCAGGGTATCTGTAGACTTGTCCACCGTCAGTTGGCTTTGCAGCTAATACTTAGTGAATAGCATTGATTTTATTTTAGTGTGCAGCCCTGGCATGTACTGTAGTTTATTAATTGGATTGTTTTTTCTCTGGCCAAAGGATTTGGCTCATGTGGGTCTCTGAATTGGATTAAATTCTTTCTGTGTACACTCTGGCTTTTAGCATTAGTGGATTGGTAATAGACAGTCTCAATTTTATTATCTGGCCTTGCCCATATGGCATGCCCTATTATTCTGAAACCCCTATTTAGTGTAAGTCTGGGAGGCATTGAGCACAAGGTTTTAGAATTTTTCAGCCGTGGTGTAAATTCTGAGTTCAGGTTTGCTTTTGAGATCAGAGTGGTTAGAGAAATTAAGAAGTAGACAGTTCCACTAAATGTTTGGTTTTGTGAACATAAAATGAGGGGATAAAAAACTTAAATTCAAACCGAGATCAGAGAAGTAATTTACACAACTGAATGTGTAGCAGCATTGAAAGAAGGAAACTGTCCAAATCTTTGTGGAGAAGTGTATATATTGAGTCCTGGGACATCTCATCAACTGTTCTGCAAAAGGAACGGAATACCACTTTTTTCCCTTTTTATTGGTTTTATTGGGGTGTCATTGGTTACTGCTTGTAGGGTTCAGGTGTACAATTAGTTCTGTAACGCAGCACCTGCATATTGTGTTCTGTGTTCACCATCCCAGGTCCACTTCTTAAAGCTGTGAGTTTGGTTCCAGATGCTCATTTAAGAACCCGGCGGTTGTAGCCGTTTGAGTTGTCAGTGGATTAACGGGGCGCTGAGAGCTTTTTAGAACGTTTGGCCTGTTCTCTGGCAGAGCTGCCGTCAGCAGCATCCGAGCCAGCGGAAGCGACTGCTGCCTTCCAGAGGCTGCCCAGAGCATGTTCCTCTGTGCGTCTTAAAGACTTCGGTGACTATTTGCTTATTTGACTTATTAAATGACAGTTCTGGGAAAAGCTGTTTCTAAAAACTTAATGGTTTAAAAGATCAAGTCAAGCCCTAACCGGTTTGGCTCAGTGGACAGAGCGTCGGCCTGTGGACTGAAGGGTCCCAGGTTCGATTCCGGTCAAGGGCATGTACCTTGGTTGCGGGCACATCCCCAGTAGGGAGTGTGCAGGAGGCAGCTGATCGATGTTTCTCTCTATCCCTCTCCCTTCCTCTCTGTAAAATATCAATAAAATATATAAAAGACCAAGTCAAGATTATCTAAAGTAATTCTTATTATTTAATTTATTTATTTGAGAGAGAAAGAGAAGCCTTGATTTGTGGTTCCACCCATTTATGCATTCATTGGTTGATTCCTGAATGTGCCCTGACCTGGGCGTTGAAACGGAAAGTTTGGTGTATTGGGATGACGCTCCAAACAACTGCACTACCCAGCTAGGGCTACGGTAATTCTCTTTTACTTTTTAGTATTTTTTAAAAATTGATTTCAGAGAGGAAGGGAGTGGGAGATAGAAACATCAATGATGAGAAAGAACCATTGATTGGTTGCCTCCTGCAAGCCCCATACTGGGGGTTGAGCCCACAACCTAGGCCAGTGATGGCGAACCTATGACACTCTGACACGCGAACTCATTTTTTTGGTTGATTTTTCTTTGTTAAATGGCATTTAAATATATAAAATAAATATCAAAAATACAAGTTTTTGTTTTACTATGGATGCAAATATCAAAAAATTTCTACATGTGACACGGCACCAGAGTGAAGTTAGGGTTTTTCAAAATGCTGACACGCCGAGCTCAAAAGGTTCGCCATCACTGACCTGGGCATATGCCCTGCCCGGGAATCGAACAGTGAGCTCTGGTTCATAGGTTGACTCTAAGATGCCGGCCGGGCTAATGTACTTCTTAAGATGTTATCCAGCCCTGGCTGGGTGGTTCAGTTGGTTGGAGCATTGTTCCTGTACCAGAAAGGTTGCGGGTTCGATTCCTAGTCAGGGGAGGCAACTGACCTATGTTTCTCTTACATCGATGTTTCTCTCTCTCCCTTCCTAGATCTCTAAAATCAATAAAAAATAAAGCGTATCCTCAGGTGAGGATTAACAAAAAGAGAGATGTTATCTAGTTAACCTATATTGCCTTTGATAAAAGGTTATTATGGTTTCATAATTAGCTGCTCCAAGCCTAAGGATGCCTTTATCAAGGGGGAATACACTATGTATATCTTCTTTAACCTGTCAGGACTGGATACTGAGGGCATTGGTTGAGCACAGTCTTGTTTACTTCGGGTGATTGTGTGTTTATGTGTATCTGTGTGTCCCTGTGTCAGTCCTGAGGCAATTATAACATGTATTCCCAGTGAGGGTTATAGACACTGTAGTTAATAAACTACAGCTTGAAAATTCTGGACAATTTCTAATTAGACAAGAGAGTGTTAAAGCCTCTCCATTAGGTTTCTAAACCATTGTTGGAGGAACTTAAAAATAATTTCTGAATTCTAGGGCCGGAGAGATCCACTCGTCTCTGCCAGGCCTGAGAGGGCCTGAGTTAGAACCCAGTTCTGTGACTCGCTGTTTTGGGTGTTTTTTATTTTTATTTTTTTAAAATAAATGTTTATTGTTCAGATCATTACTGTTCCTCTTTTTTCCCCCCATAGCTCCCTTCCACCCAGTTCCCGCCCCCCCGACCCCCACTGTCCTCATCCACAAGTGCACGATTATTGTCCAGGTGTACGTCAGGCAGACTAGCACCTCCTTCCTGGGTGGATGCGTGCGAGCACTCAGACCAGTGCCCGTCCACAGTGCCCTGCACAAGCGCTGGTCCTGCTTTCACTGTGACATGGTAGCTGGTGTCATGCGAAGGCAGCTTCCTGCCAGCTTGTGTGTTCTTTCTTCCTAATGGTTCCAGGGGAGTGTCAGTTACTTCAGGGTGGATGTATATGGTCACTTAGTGACCTCCCTTTCTCCCTGGTCTTTGCTCCCATCCATCCATCTATTTTCCTTCCTTCCTTCCTTCCTTCCTCCTTTCCTTTCCTTTTCCTTTTTCTTTTTTTCTTTTTCTTTTTCTTTCTTGCACAGCCACACTGCATTTTGTGTGTGTTTTTTTAAACATATTTTTATTGATTTCAGAGAGGAAGGGAGAGGGAGAGAGATAGAAACATCAGTGGTGAGAGAGCATCATGGATTGGCTGCCTCCTGCACGCCCCCTACTGGGGATCGAGTCCACAACCCAGGCCTGTGCCCTGACAGGAAATTGAACCAGGGACCCTTAAGTCCCCAGACCGATGCTCTATCCACTGAGCCAAACCAACTAGGGCTTGAAAGGCTTTCTTTATCTTCTTATGATAATTTTGATTCTCTAATTCATTTTGAAAATTAGTAAAATTATTTATTTTTTAGTGATTTCACCTCCCCCTGTATTATGCTGAATGTTTTTGATTTCACAAAACTTTTTTATGCATCTTTCTTTTATGCGTCTGCCCTAAGTCAAGTCTTCTTCCATCACCATTTATTCCCCCTTTCCCCTCTTCCTCCTCTGCGCTTTCCTCTGGTCATTGCTGGACTGATGTTTGTCTTGGTGAGCTGTTTTTTGCTTAATCCCTTCACCTTTGTCACCAGCCCCCAAACCTCCCCCGACAGCTGTCAGTCTGTTCTAGGTCTCTAGGAGTCTGCTTCTGTTTTGTTAGTTTCTTTTGTTCACTAGATTCCACATGTACATGAAATCACATGGTGCTTGTCTTTCTCTGTCTGGCTTGCTTAGCATGATCCTCTGCAGGTCCATCCACGCTGTCGCAAAGGGTAAGATTTCCTTCTTTTTATGGCCGAGTCGTATTCCACTGTGTCAGTGTGCCACAGCTTTTGTATCCCCTCCGCTAATGCACTTTGGCTGCTTCCAAATCTTGGCTATTGTAATTTTCTTGGCATTTCTTCATTTGACAAATAGTGACAAGATAACAGAATATTGTTCATGTATTCTCAAATGCTGTGACTGGAAGTTTGTTTAAGAAATGCTTGTTCAGCGGGGTGGGCGGAAGGGGTAAAAAAGGGGAAAAAGGGAAGCCGATGCTAAGGGGACAAAGGGGACAAAGGGGACAAAGGGGAAAGGGACATATGCAAAACTTCCAACAACAAAGCTTTAAAAAATAGGCTTATTCAGCACTCCCCCGCTGGGCGCCGAGGCCATAAATGGTCCTGGAAGGGGCGCCGCCCGGGCCTCACCGCGTTTGTTTATGGGGAGCCTGCCGGGCAGGAAGAAGGGCAGGGCTAGTGGCTCACAGGCCAGCTCACCTGGCCAGGCTGAGCGCCGACTTCCTCCAAGAGCAGAGGCCTGATGGTGGCAGCTGGAGCCTGGCTGGCAGGAGGTGGGGCTGGCGGGGAGGAAGGAGTGCATCAGGCCGAGGGGCTGGCTGAGTGTTTTCATGCAGCAGCCAGTGGGTTCCCGTCACCCCTGCTCTCCAGCCCCCAAGCAGCCTGGAGCGGGTGAGAGGCCCTCGGCACTGTCCGCCGCGTGGAGGCGTGTCCAGGGGCGGGGTCTGCAGGGTGGAGCGTGAGTGGCGTGGACAGGTCAGAGCCTTGGGCAGACTTGGCACTTGCTCCTGAGGGCTCGCTCTGTGAGGCCTGACCAGGGTTTGGAGGAGGAGAGTGACCTGATCGGGACCATCCCGTGGAGCTTGAGCTTGGCCCATGCCCACGCTGGTGTGGAGGAAGGGGTCTGGGCAGGGTGGTACAGCCGGTGGCTGAACGGAAGGCGAGGAAGGAGCAGTGACCCCAGGTTTCTGTCCTGGGCATCTGGGTGGCTGTTTGCATTTGGTGGGAGATGAAAATTTATGCATATTGCGTGTGAGGATTTGAGGAGGCGGTCCCACCCCATGCATCCAGGGTGCATCAGTCCTTGCACTGGCTCCCCCTGCCCCGCCCCCCAGAGTCCTTCAGACAGCCCTCCCCAGGGCATTCTCACTCATTAACCTCCACTATCTACCTTGCCGTCTTCCCGCCCTTAGCTTGACCTCCCTGCTCCTTCTGAGCTCGTGGGACAGGCACGGCTTCACTGCAGGGGTGCCAGCCCTGAGGCAGGATGCACCGCAAATAGTCGTGCAATCACTGACTGTGTAGGCGGGAGCCACCTGGTGGAGGCGGGCCCTTCCGAGCTGTCTGTTCAGGTGGTGATTGACATCTTGGGAGGACCCACCGCTTAGAGCAAGAAGTCAATCAAAACGTGAGCAGTGCACTCCTGGGGGCGCAGGGGTTCAGTAGGTCCCAGTTCCTTTCAGAGTCACGGTGAAGATGGTGTTTGCTTCAATGGGAGGAACCCAGCAGCGGGTGAAGGGCTATGGTCTGACCAGGCACAGCATTACCTTAGTCGTAGTCTTCCTCACCACCAGGGGCTTGTGGTAAGAGAACCCAGTTTAGGCCAATGTCCTGATGAAGTAATCAGAATTCTTGGAATCAATGGCAGCGAGTCCCGTCCTCCTGCTTGTCTGGGAGACGGAGTGGGAAGTGGGCCCAGAGCACTGATGAAACTGAGTCTCAGGGCCACGCATGCCCTGGGTTCAGAGTTGAGGGGACAGCGGACAAAATGATGGCTGTTTACACAGGGTATTGGCAGGTATTTTCTTGAAAAAGAACAAAGCCAACCAGCTCCTTCAAGGAGAATGACTAGCAGTGTTAGCAGTGCTGAAATTGGAGCTTCCAATGGAAAATCGAATTTTGGAAAGCATGGTTCTGCTGTGAGCTTACAAGCTTTCTTCTGCGATAGGTGGGAAGGCCCGAAAGGCTTCTCGTTCACATTACATAATGAAATGTGTCTGCATTGGGAAGATCTGCCTAACCAAGTGAACTGATATTTTCCAGGTGCCTCTGTGTGAGGCTACTCACTCACAAGTAGGTAAAAGATCGTTCAGAGTGCAAGAATGGGGTGAACTGTAGAGGGCCATGTAGCTGGACGAAAAAGTGACATAGTTCAGGTTCCCAGGCAGGACTGCCTTCAGGAAACTCCACTCTTCCTGGAAAGGCTGATGAAATCGCCTGCCTTTTCCGACTCCCTGTCCGTACACCAGGCTGCGTTTCCCTCGTGTTCTTCAACCAAAACGCGAGTGACAGGTCACGCAGAAGCGGAAGTGAGGCCCTGCTCTCCTCCGGAGGCCGGCAGGACGTGCTAAC
>NW_006296809.1:749885-769789 GCF_000327345.1 Myotis davidii | reverse complement strand
CGTTATTTTGTAAAAATGTTCTGTGTGGTAACATGTAACGGGCTTATTAGACAATTTTAGAATGCCTCTTTCCATTTCTGATGGGGTGGATATCCACAGATAAAAGCCTATAAACCAGTGGTTCTCAACTTGCTGGCCCTTTAAATACAGTTCCTCATGTTATGATCCAACCATAAGATTATTTCATTGCTGCCGAAACCGGTTTGGCTCAGTGGATAGAGAGTCGGCCTGCGGACTGAAAGGTCCCAGGTTCGATTCCGGTCAAGGGCATGTACCTGGGTTGCGGGCACATCCCCAATAGATGTGCAAGAGGCAGCTGATCGATGTTTCTCTCTCATCGATGTTTCTAACTCTCTATCTCTCTCCCTTCCTCTCTGTAAAAAATCAATAAAATATATTTTAAAAAAAAGATTATTTCATTGCTACTTCATAACTGTAATGTTGCTA
This sequence comes from Myotis davidii, assembly GCF_000327345.1. Classification (NCBI taxonomy): domain Eukaryota; kingdom Metazoa; phylum Chordata; class Mammalia; order Chiroptera; family Vespertilionidae; genus Myotis; species Myotis davidii. The sequence goes on along the minus strand of NW_006296809.1, from coordinate 769,342 downwards.
CTGTTACGAATCGTCATGTAAATATCTGATATGCAGGATGGTCTTAGGTGACCCCTGTGAAAGGGTCGTTTGACCGCCAAAGGGGTCGGGACCCACAGGTTGAGAACCGCTGCACAAAAGCCCAGGATCCTCAGTAGTTCAGGTAACGGCCCGAGACCAAGCCCTCTGCGCGGCACTGATGGGAGGACATGTGGTGGGTGACCCGGCCAGGGCACGTCAAGGCCTCGGCCCAGGGTGCCTGCAGGGATGGAGGGTCCCGCAGCTGGAGACGGCGCCCTGCGTGCCGGGTTCCTCCCCTCCCCTGCGCGGCTGTAGCGTGGCAGGACTCCCTTTCCTGGGAGAGGAACCCGAGAGTCTCTAAAGGTTGGAGACCTATTGGTGTAGCTTGAGGAGAGGCCTTGCCACAGCCCGCGGACGGCAGCAGAGGAAGAGAAGCTCATGAAGACGGGATCCGAGGGTGGACGGACACCAGAGTCTACAGGCAGAGGGGCTTCTGGGGTGTCGGGGAGAGAATGGTCAGGGTAGCAAGTGTGGCTGAGAGTCCGAGGTAGATTGAGGAGCGCGGTGGTCGAGGTTCCCCGAGGCCGCCAATCCACAGTGGGGTGCAGGGAAGCTGGGAAGGAAAGGGGTGCAGGGCAGGGCAGGGCATGTGCCTTCGCAAGAGGCTCTGTTCCGTCTGCTCTCACAGGGACAGCTTGAGCTTTGTCAGCTGCTCAGAGAAAGGATCCTATGAAGGGGCAGGGCACCTTCAATGCAACGCTTCTTCTAGGCCTGGCTGTGCCAGGGCGCAGCTGGTGACGGCCACGAGGCCCGCTGCCCTGGGGGAGGAGGTCTGCTCAGGTGGGGGGACGGGCGGTGCTCAGAAGGAAGGCCCCGTGGGCCTGGAGACGCTGGGGCTTCATTTGAAAGGGGGGCAGGAGCATTGAGCAGAGGGCCGGAGGAGGGAAGAGGGCGAGCCAGGTAGTCGTTCTGGGCAGAGACAGGCGCAGGCAGGGCTGTGCTGGGAGTTGATGCTGCTCCCCCTGGCATAGGCTTTCGATGTACACAGTTGTTGGGAGAGCAGGTCAAGGTTTGCCGGTTGGCATTAGTTCGTTTAGACTGGGCCCTCTAGCTGGCATTCCCGTGGCATTAGGTGAACTTGGGCCTGTTGATCCCGGTGCTGTTAGCTCGTGTTTGTGAGGTGCTTGCTGTGCCAGGCACCATGGTGAGGATGTGTGATCCCCGTGTGGTCCACACTCGACTCGGAGGCAGGTACCACGCCGGCCCATTTCACAGAGCCCACCTGGCAGGAAGATCAGGTAATTAGCAAGGCCACAGTCAGGAATCCTGGACCCATGTTGGAACTTGAGTTGTTTGCCTTCAGGGCCTGTGCTCTCATCACCACACAGTGGGCCTTTCAGCACCAGCTGGCCTCCCTCCTTCCAGAGACTTCTGTCTGCACCTGCCTCCTCCTCTCTTGTTAAAGGAGTCGTCTCAACATGAGAACATACGTAGCACTTACCAACCATTCCACCTGTAGTTCTTCCTCGGGGCTCCTCTTCTGCCTGCACACAGGCCCCAGGCTTATGTAACTTCCTACCCGCCCCCCAAAATTGAATTCCCTGGACAGGTATCTGCTTCCATTGCCTCAGTCCCTCCATCTGTCTTGTTCTCACTCTTTGAGGCCCTTGTTCCTGTTCCCCCTGAGCCACACCGTGGTCCTAGAAAGATGTCCTCTTCAATGAAACTGCTATATTGTCTCTGTTTTTATCTTCAACTTTTGCATTTTAATAATAAAAATGTTTTGGAAAATTAGAAATATAAGAGTAAGGGGAAAATGTATAATTTTCTTTTCAGGAAGTAACCACGTAGGATTCTGTGTTTTCCTTTTGTCTTTTGTATCGTTTGAGTACGTGTGTGCAGAAACTATCCCCCCACGTTGGGGATCACACTGTATCCTACAGGGTTTCCAGGTCTAATTTCCCTGCTTTGTTCCGTGCTATGTCTATTTCTGGATGTCAGCCATCATCAGTGACTGCTGTGCATGCGAGTGCTGCCTTTGGCCTGTCGTCGGCCCTGCCCACATGTTGGACTTCCTGTTCTGCCAGCGCTCGGTTTTGAGGCCTTGAGCACGTGATTCAATGCCTCTCGCCCAGTTTTCTCATCTCGGGGTGGTGGTGAGGGTTACAAGAGAGGGTGCCCATAAAATGCTTAACCTCAGGCTTGGCGTGCGCAAGAACCGAGAGGTTAGCTCTGGTACCACTGTGCGTCCCCTACAGCCCTGCTTCCTCCTCTCCTCGCGCTTCCCAGCCATCCAGGCCTGTGGTCCGGTCTTTGTGGTCGCTGTGTTAGGTTCGCAGGGCTGCTTCTGCTTGTCTCTGAAGTGTTACCCTGTTGTTTCCTGTCACAAATGACCAGGAACGGAGTGGCTAAGGCAGCAGGACCTCGTCCTCCACGCGGAGGCTGGACCTCGAGGTCAAGGTGCCGCACGGTGGGCGCTCCCTCTGATGCCTCTCAGCACGTGGCCTTCCCCTCTCCGTGCTAAAGGGACACCTGTCACTGGATCGGGACCCACCTGACCCCAGCATGACCTCCTCCGTTAACTGATTATACCTGCAAAGACCCTTTTTCCGAAGAAAGTCACGTTTACATGTTCCAGGTGGATAGAATTTTCAGGGGACACTATTCAACCCACTGCAGTGCCCAGAGCTTCATTTATCCTTGGCCCTGTTCTTGTGACCCTAACTGTCTCCCATGCTCCCCCCTTCACCCCAAGCTTGTGAAAAGGAGGTCGGAGTCGCAGGTGGAAGGAGCCACTGAGTAAACTTAGAACAGGGCGTTGCCTCGTGAGGATACAGTGTCTCAGCACCAATGTAGACATCGGGCTGGGCTCTCCGGGTCACTGTGGGGCCGGAAAGCCCTCTGAGAGGCTGCCCACCTCCTCTCCGCCTCGGCTGGAAGGGCCTCGGCTTCTGATTTCCAGGGAAGAGAGCTCTCGGGGATGTTTTTTCTTTCTGTTTTCAGCACAGTCTGCCCATTGGCCTTGGACTCAGCTGATGGCCATCCACCGCCCTGCAGCGCGCTTCCCTTCGCTCCTGGTCCGGCTGCGTGTGCTTGTCCTTGGTGCCCCTGCAGGGTCGCCTGTGCCTCTGCCCGGCAGCTCGGGCGTGAGCCTCGGGCTCTCCTGAGGTGGTCCTGTCGCCGCCAGTTCTTGTCTGTGTGAATGCTCTTTCAGGTAGTTTTGGTGACGTCACGTTTATGTCTCCACCCCAGCCTTTCTGCCTCCAGACTCCTGTCTGTCCATCTGTCCATCTGTCCCCCTGCTGCTGTTTACACCATTGAGCCCTCAGTCCTTTAGGCCTCAGCTTGAGGAAGATTTTCATATACATTTTACTAATTTTCATATCTGACCAGGAATTGAACCCATGACCCCCCCAGTGCATGGGATACCACTCCAATCAACAGCCACACCAGCCAGACCTGTCATTCCTTTATTTTAGATCAGCCTGTATAGTAGACTTTTTTTAGTGATAGGAATGTTTTATAATCTGCATTGTTCAATAAGGCGGCCACTAGCTTCATGTGCTATTTGAGCACTTGAAATGGGGCTCGTGTGACTAAGGCACTGACTTTTTAGTTTTATTAAGTTTTAATACAATTAGTTTTTTTATTTTTATTTTTAATTCTTTATTAGTTAAGGTATTACAGATGTGTCCTTATCCCCCTCATTAACCCTCATCCCCCTACAATTAGTTTTTTAAGAACACATGTGGCTAATAACTATTATACTGGGTAGCACAGTTCTAGCCTAAGTATCTGGGTTGTCATCAGAAGAGATTTGGGAGGTCTGAGGGGAAGTCTCCATACAAAAGGGATGAGAATTTAGGAAATTAAAATCTCTACTTAGCAGCCGCTGCATAACCGAGGTTAGGAACCTCTACTGTATTGTGTAAATCTTGGGGTGTTTATCAAACATGATACATGTATCCTTTAAAAGAAAGGGCCCTGGCTGGGTGGCTCAGTTGGTTGGAGCGTCATCTGGTAGGTACACCGAAAGGTTGGGGTTCAGTTCCTGGTCAGGCAGGATCTCCAGTCACCCCAGTTGGGGCACATGCAGGAGGTGACTGATCGATGTTTTTCCCCTCTCTCTTCCCCTCCTCTTTCTAAAATGAATAAAAACATGTCCTTGGATGAAGATTTAAAAAAAAGAAGGGAGCCAAAACCGGTTTGGCTCAGTGGATAGAGCGTCGGCCTGCGGACTGAAAGGTCCCAGGTTCGATTCCGGTCAAGGGCATGTACCTGGGTTGCGGGCACATCCCCAGTGGGAGATGTGCAGGAGGCAGCTGATCTCTCTCTTTAAAGATCTTTTTTTAAATAAAAAAAAAAAAAAAAAAAAAAAAGAAGGGAGCCTGGCCAGTGTGGCTCAGTGATTAACAGTTGACCCGTGAACCAACAGGTCACTGGTTCGCTTCTGGTCCGGGGCACATGCCTGGGTTGCGGGCTTGGTTCCTCGTAGGGAAAAGCAATATTTAAAAATATATGTATATATTTCTATTGATTTCAGAGAGGAAGGGTGGTGGGGGGGGAGAGAAACATCAGTGATGAGAGAGAATCATTGATTGGCTGCCTCCTGCACGCCCCACCCTGGGGATCGAGCCTGCAACCTGGGCATGTGCCCTTGAGAGGAATGGAACCTGGGCCCCTTCAGTCCACAGGCCGATACTCTATCCACTGAGCAAAACCGGCTAGGGCTGCACTTTCTTCTTTTTTAACGAGCATGGTTTCTGAACTTGCTGGACTTAAGCATCTTGGTTTGGCTAGTTCTGCTCCGTCTTGCTGTTGTCCTTGGAGCCCACTCCGTGGCCAGGGTTTGAGTGTCTGGGAGGCGGGCAGGCACTTTCTGGTTTTTCTAGCTGTCGGGCTGCATTTGTGGGAGGAGAGGAGTGCTGTCCTTGCTGGTAGTTTTGCAGGACCAGGTGCAGGCTGCTGCCAGTGCCCGCTCCGCTGCCTGTCCTCTGGGGCCAGCGCGGGGGAAAAGGTCATGCAGACCCCGGGTCAGAAGTGACTGGGAGGAGGCTCCTTATCCCTGGGGAAGCGCCAGCGCCTGGAGGCGCACAGCGGGTTGCTGGTCTGGAGACATTTGTAGTTGTTACAACTCGGGGTGTGCTCCAGGGACGCGGTCAGATGACAGCTTGGCCAGCCCAAGGGGTGAGCCTGGCAGTGCCAAGGTGGGGAACTCTGAAACCAACACGTTCTGCAGTTTAAAGACTGCCGCCCAGGCCCGTGTCATTACCTATTGCTGTGTAACAACCCCAAACTGAGTGACTGAAAACAGTAACCACGGTTCACCGTGCCCCCTGGGCGGGGCTCAGCCTGGGGGCCCTCTCTGGTCTGTGTGGTGTTGGCTGCCTTCCTGGAGGGCCTGCCCTGCATGGCCTTTAGCCAGGGTCCCTTGTTCCCCTCAGGGAGCCCCCCGCAGGCCTCCTGGGCTGAGTTTCAGAGGGCGGAGCCAAAGTGGCGAGGCTTCCTGACGCAGCCTCCTTGCCGAGTCTGTGGGGCAAAGCCAGTTACAGGCCCAGCCCGGGCGGCCCTGTGAGGAAATGCAGACGGTGGCTCTTGGAGGAGGTGCAAAGCATCCGCACCTCTTCCCTGCATTGCAGCCCGGCCTGCAGCGCGCCATGCAGCAGCGTCGGCCTCAGGAGGCCCAGTTCATACCCGGTTGCTGTGGAGCCGGTTCCAGAAACCAGCTCCTTGGAGGCATCCACTTATTTCACAGGTGCCTGCCAGCGCTGTCCTCTGAGCAGGCCCTGTGCTCGGTGGAGTGAGCGCTGGGAACTGGCTCCTGATCTCCCCTGTCCTGGGGGACAGCGGCCTCGTGAGGAAGCAGATGCAGACGTGCGGTGAGCGCCGTGACACTGGGGGGAGGCCTTTCTCCGCAGACAGCACCTACCTGAAGGACGAGAAGGACAAGGCAGGTGAGGAGCCTGGCACTTCAGGTGGAGAATAGCGGTCACAACGGCCCCGCCTGGAGAGGGTGTGGCTGCCCTTCGTGCGGGAGAAGGCCGTGGTCACCTGCCGCTTGCCCGGGACAGTGTCGCTCGAGCAGGCTTCTGCCTGGTCAGTGCCTTCTTTGACTTCAGACCTGCCCTGGTGTGGACAGTGCATTTTATAGTTACCACACTGTGCAAAACACTGTGGGTTTCTTCCTTCTGAAGCTATTGAGTGATTTTAAGCAGGAAGTGACAAGATGTGAGTTTCCAAAGATGGTTTAGATTGCCGAATCTAGAGAATGGATTGTTGGGGAGGAAATTGAGACAAGATTTAGAGAAGACTGAAGAGAAATGGGGTGACCCGGCTAAGGGTGGGCCTGAGGGAATAGACAGGGACAGACATTTCCATCCGGGCTCTGGAGGTGGACCCCCCGCCCCCTCCTTGCCCCCCAGGTGCTGACAGACAGGACTTGGGATGTGGGACAGGAAGGGACTGGGGAGGCCATGTCGGCACTACAATGAGGTCAGGTGGGTGGGCAGATCTGTGGCCTGTCCAGTGGGAATCGAGAGCTGTGCTTGGAACACTGGCAGGTCAAAGTGGACACCAGCCAGGCAGGTGCCCATACGCTGGTTCTGAGTGTTTTGGCCTGGAGTCCACCCTGGAAGCCACAGGCAGCACTGAAGGCCTTGTGATGGGCGCTGTGAGCTGCGCATGGTGGAGGCAACACCAGCCAGTAAAGGTAAGGGTGGGGGGTAGGCTGTCAGCCGCCCAGAGTGTCGTGGAGGCTTAGGGGAAGGGATGCAAGGCTCCTCTCAGAGCGCAGGCTGCAGGGCCAGTGGCCTGGTGCGTGTGAGGCCAGGTCAGAGCTGAAACCTGGGAGTCGGGAGAAGCCCAGCTGTGTAGATGCGGCTTCCAGAGCTTTACTTGGGAGTTGGAGGGTGGGTGGGAACAGTGCAGTGACTTGGGTGGTCTCAGAACTTGACTCGATTGAGCCCCGGGGTCTTGTTAGGTGCCGTCCGATTCAGCTTTCTAAAGAGCCCCAGGTGTCCCTGCTGTTGCTGGTCCCTGGACCACACACTGAGACACGGGTCACGGGAGGCGGAGCCTTAGAGCTGGGCCTCCTCTGCCGCTTCCCCGCAGGCCTGCCCGTCACTGCCCTGCAGTGCAGCCAGGCCTTCCCGTTAGTTCCCTGGCCTCGCGGTCCACGTGGGCCCTCTGCCGCATCTGCTCTCTGCAGCTGAGCCAGAGCTGCGACGGGGACACCGGATAGACCCTCCTCATGCGCTTGTTTGTATCTGGGAAATGGTTGAACCAGGTAACTTTCAGCAAACAGCCCCTTATTGTCATTTCAGCAGCTGTCCATTAAGTGCCTGCTAAGCGCAGACATTTAGGGTTGGAAGGTGAGGTTAGAAAGAGGCTTTGATTGGGAGGGGCGGGGTTTGATTTCAAACATAAAAGACTGTCTTTGTTTTTGAATCTTAAGACTTACAACAGAGTAACATTATAAGTAGGTGCCAGTTAGCATAGATAATCCCTGATAAATTAAACATGCGTAACTGAAGTTTTATACATGTTGACCTATTCTAAGGTTGGGACGTTCTTGGGGAGAGAGTTGGAGGGAAATGGGGTCATCTGTAGGCAAAGGTGGAAAGGAGGAGCTGGCCACATGAGGAATCCCTGTGATTAGGCAAACAGGTTCCTCTCACTGCTATGTTCCTGGTGCAGATGGCGGAGGAGGGAGGGCAACAGGAAGGCTCCCGCTGCCCCTGTGCCGCTCCGTCCACGACCCCAATGACCCTACCTAAGAGACACCAGGAAGAGAAAGACCCCAGGGGTGGGGGGGGGGCGGCGGGGAGCGGGGCGCTGTCCTGGTCTGTAATGAAGCTCTTGTCCTGAGGGCTGCTTTATGGTGACAACCTGTTTTGTGTCCTTACGGAGTCATGGGTGTGAGTCATGTGTCTTGGTGACACGTGGTCAGAGCAGACGAGGGAGCAGAGGTTCCTGGCGAGAGCCACGTTCTTTAGAAGTTTGCTTTTTGGTAAGTAACTCCTTTATAGCAGCGGTTTTCCACAGTGTGCCACGAGGATTTTTATCTTTCTTTAAGCTTTTTTTTTTTTTTTTGAGAGAAGGGAGAGGGGCAGAGAGAGACAGAAAAACAATAACACATCAATGTGAGAGCAAGACACCAATTATCTGCCTCCTGCATGCCCCCTACCAGGGATCAAGCCCCTGACCCCCAACCGGCCCTGTACCCTGACTGGGAATCCCCCCAGCAACCTTTCGCGGCACAGGATGATACCCAGTCACTTGAACCACACTGGCAGGGGCCACACGGATTTTTAAAACATGTAATGCCTGACTATTTATATTCAGCAAGGGGCACTGACATCTCTTCCCTTAGATTGTCAAATAAAAAGAGGACAACAGCCAATACAATAGCCATCTGAAATGAATGAATCAAAATCATCTCTATTTTGCCTGGCCAGTGTGGCTCCGTGGTTGAGCATCGACCCATGAACCAAGAGGTCACTGGTTCAATTCCTGGTCAGGGCACATGCCTGGATTTCGAGCTCCATCCTTAGTGGGGGGCGTGCAGGGTGCAGCCGATCTATGATGTTTCTCTCTCATCACCGTTTCTATCACTCTATCCCTCTCCCTTCCTCTCTCTCTCAAAAAAAAAATCAATAAAAACACATTTTAAAAAATTATAGCTATTTTTTGTCATATCAGCAAAAATGTATATATTTTTCAGTGTGCCGCAGAATTTTAGTAACTAGTTTATGTGGCATGAGATGAAAAATGTTGAAAATCGCTGCTCTATAGACATGAACTGTAGAACAGCGGTCGCCAACCGGTGGTCCATGGACCCTGGTGGTCTGTGAGGTCCGAAAGGTTGGCGACCGCTGCTTTAGAAATATACATATATACACACATATTTAGTTCTTAGGCAAATAGAGCAATGTCACTCTGTTGGGCCTACAGTTTTAACTTTTTTAGTAAAGAGAAGAACATATTTAAGTTGGTTGTAAGACCTGTGACGAGACCTTCTCTGAGTCTTGAAGAGGGAAGGAGGACGTCAGTGGCCTGAGCAGAGCTTGAAAGCAGTTTCCCTGCGGCAGATGCTGGGAGAGTTTAAAGACTTCGCTGAATTTGGAGGAATTGATGTTTGAGAGGGGTCAGTTCTGTACAGGAAAGCTGTGAGGGGAATGTTCTATTGGATGTGAGGATGGTTGGGTGGGACAGAGTGCTAGGTAATGATATGTTTGTGGGGTGTCAATTCGTGGTTAGCATTTTAGATCCGTTGGGAATGATGGTGTGTAACGGAAAAGATGTTGGATCAACTGGTAGTCTGCTGGAGAAAAATACAGGTGAAAACTGAATTCCACAGCACATACAGGCTCTGGGTGGACTAAAGATTTAAATGGAGAAATTAGGACATGGACGTATTAGCAAAATATTGGGGGAAATCCTATAAAATAAAAGCCTAATATGCTAAGTGTCCAGTCAGCCAGTCAGCCATTCAACCAATCAAAGTGTAATATGCTAATGATATGCTAAGGTGGCTCAACCGCTTGCTATGATGGTCACTGACCACCAGGGGGCAGACGCTCCAACCTGTAGGTTAGCTTGCTGCTGGGATCTGGCCAATCAGAACTGAGCAAGATGGGCTGGACATGCCGTGGGGCCCTCCTGCGGTCCCTCCCCAGCTCTGATCCTGCACCGGTGGGGTTCCTCGGCCTGGCCTGCGCCCTCTCGCAATCTGGGCTGAGGGACCCCTCCCCCGCCCCCCCACCCCAGTGCACAATTTTTGTACACTCAGCCTCTAGTATTATATAACCTTTGAAGAAGGTGTGTGTGTGGGAAATAGTTTATAACCTTTGAAAAGGGGGGGTGGAGTTACCGAGCATGACAGTGAAGTTTTAGGCCATAAAGATTATCTGCTTTAGATTCAGAGCAGATCTATAGCCGAGTCACCTGGTAGAGGACCTTTGAACTAAAGTCAAAGGCAAGCAATTTGGAGGAAATATTAGAATTATATCGTATGTGATCAAGGGTTAATGTCCTTAGTATAAAAGCATTTCTAAAATGAATTGTGTCAGCAACTTTATTTTTAAGAATTTATCCAAAGGGGGGAAAAAGAATACTTAACTATAAAATTAGTTATAAAAACAAAGTATCAAAAACAGTTTTCATTAGAAATTTTGTTATAAAAGCAAAAACTTGTCAGTAGTCACTAGGATTTAAGCTCGGTGAGGCACAGACCTTTGTCTTTCTTATTTTTTCTGAACAGTGCCTAGAACGTAGTATGTCTCAGTACATGTGGGATGACTGAACGACCATCCAACTCGTCACCAGTAGGTTTGGTTAAATGAAGGTGCTCATGGGATACTGTGCAGCTGGTACCATTTTAAGGGGCTCTTTGTTGTCTTGGATAACCACAATGCAGTAATGGGGGGCGGGGGTTGGAAAATTATGCATCTCTGTATCAAAGAAAGTCTAGAAGGAATATATACCCTGCTCACTGTGACGCGGATATCCTCCTGGGGATGGGTCGGGGAAGGAACATGTAGGAAGATATAATTTTCTCCATACTTTTTGGTGATAATTAGGAAAAACATTTTCATTTTGTAAGAAATATAAAAACAAATTATATTTAAAAGTATGACGCACTCTCAAAGTTAGCATGACTGAGATGAGCATGTTCTAGAAATGTCATAGTTTTAGTTCATTTGCCTTTATTTTTTTATTGAGGTATAATTGACTAAATTTGCCTTTGAGGTAAAAGATTTCTATTGATGGTGTTTCATACCATCTTATATCCATCTTTTTTTCACTTGCGCCATTTCACTGGTTTTTTGTATAAGAATGGATGCCAAGAAAAAAAGATTAAAAAAAATGGATGCCACGAAGGCTATAATTGTGGACATAACAACTACAACGTGGCTTTTTAAATGACAGGACTTTTCAGTGATGTTACACAGTAACACTCTTGACAACCTGGCAGAACTGAAGATAAGAGGATTTGAGCTGGTGGTGAAGACCTAGGTCGCCTGCAGGCGATGCTCCACGCCCCCCTCCAGCCCCCACACACAGGCCCTGTGGGTGCAGAGAGCAGACAGGAAACTGGCGCTGAGGTGTGTCCTCTTGGTGAGCATGGGTGTAAGGATGGGATTGTACCTCACGTCTAATGGACGGGGAAACCTTGTATAATGGAGTCTTCAGAATTGATTGCCAAGATTACATCGTTTGATTTAAAGCACAAAGACTTCATTTCCTGCAGAGCGATGTGCAGAGTGTCTGGTTAAGTATACCCTTCATGCCCACAGAAGCCACTGCAGAACCGAGTGTTTAGGGGCGAATTGGGGGCAGGAGGAGACAGCTGGTGACAGTGTGGGGGGTCAGCCGCTGGCCCCAGTAGCAGCTGCCCGGGTGTCCAGGAGGGTTCTGTAGTCCTGTGGCTTTTGAGGTGGTGACCGGCTGTGGATCCACCTGTGTGCCAGGCACTGTCCTGAACGCCAGGGCTGGCAGGCTGCAGCTCGCCATCCTTTTGTAGCCCACGAGCGAAGAGTAGTTTTTACATTTAAAAATCATTGAAAACAAATCAGAAGAAGAATCCCTTTCTGTGACGTGGGAAAGTTATGCGGTTTTGAGTTTTTGTCCACAGATGTTTTGTCAGCACAGCCCCTCACTCCTTCATGGGTCACCCGTGGCTGCTTGGGACAGCAGTCAGCAGTAGAATTTGTGGTTGCTGCAACCCTGAAGCCTTGGCTGTCTGGCCTCTGCAGAAAAAGTGGCCACCCCTGCTGTGAGCTCTAGACCCCTCCCCCGCAGACAAGCCGCCGAGGTCATAGGGCTGGGACCCAGACCCTGCAGTTCTCTCACTGCTCACGGCTCCGCAGGACACATGCTCTGTGTCTTGTGTTCCTTGAAAGTGTTCCTGTCGTCAGTTATGTGCTCACATAGACTAAGCTGAATGAGCTGCTTGAGGACGAGGAAGAACTTTGGATTCATTTTTAAATGATCTTTTGTTACCAGGATAGCGATGCGTGAAAGGCGTCGGGACTTAGCCACTAGGGGTTTAGCCATAAGAAAGGCTTCAGGGCTCTTTCGAGGCGCTTCAGTGCCGATGGGTCCACCTCTGCAGTGTCTGGCTGTTGGCTCCCGGTGGCCAGGGTCCCCGTCCCTGGTGCGGCAGCTGGCTGGGTGGCACCGCTCACGTGCACGCGCCAGGCGGCTTCCGCGGGGGCTGAGGCTCTAACACCCGCGAAATTACCTGGAATATTACTGAAGTTGGCCGTAAGTTGTTGCACAAGATACATGGCTGGGCATTTGTCACCCTGTTTTTGTGTCTCTGACACTACTTCCTCCCTGTCTAAGGCTCCGCTCCTTGGCCTGCCTGTGTGAACGGTGCGCTCCTTTGGTGGAAAAAACCCACAGCCCATTCCTGACTGCGGACGGGCCGCAGAGACAGTGACTGAGTTCTCAGAGGGACATTGGGCAGTGTCTGAAGACATTCGGGGTTGTCACCACTTGGGGTGCTACTGGCATCTTGTGGGTAGAGGCCAGGGGTGCTGCACAGACCGCGCCAGTGCTGGGCGGGCCTGGCCCCCTCTCCTGGGGTGGAGGCTCCTGGGGTGGAGGGCCGTGTTCGGGCAGGCTCCCCCTTGGTGCGGAGGAGGTCTGTGTACTTGGGCCCCAGCAACTGGTAGTTCCACGCTCTCTGTGGGTGATTCCTGCACACTCTGCTGAGCTTTCCTCATTGTCCTTAGCTTTCTGCTGGCCGATTAGTTCAACTTCCACAAAAATGAAGTGCTTGACCCCAGAGAGTAGTAGATGAGGAGACTGGGAATGTGGCTCACATAGTGAGAAGTGAGTGGGTGGGCCACTGCCCATGGGCCACCTCCACTCAGGTTGCTGTCATAGTCTAATGCCTCCTGCCCCCCGAGGCCTGTGGAGGCTCACGCAGGGGACAGTCCACTGCTCACCAAAGAGCCAGCCCCTCTGGCTGCGGTCACGCTCCCTGCCTGAAGGGGCAGCTCCAGCCGGGCGGGCAGGAACGAGGGCGTGGGGGGCGCAGCAGTCACGGAGGCCCGCGGGTGCTCCTCGTTCCCGCTCACCCTTCATCACTGCCAGTTGTCAGCATAATGCCAAGGCCACTTCATTTTAAAACAAACGTGAATGTAGTAGGAGGTAGATCGCAAAATTCACATCAGTTTCCCCCTTTACCTCTGCACACCTCAGGTTGTGCTTTTTGAGAGCTCAGGCCCGTTTCGTGTCACCACAGCGCAGTGCTGAAATCAGCACCTTTAACACGGAGAGGCTGGTGCTGCCCCCACAGCGGCCTCTGCAGTGGTTCCTTCTGTCCAGATCCACGTGTTGCACTTGGAGGTCACGTTTGTTCTTTAATCGGATCGGCCGCTCTTGAGCTGCACAGTGTGCAGGTGCAGGCCGTGATTGCGGGCGGAGACCACCCTCAGGCGGGCCTCTGGGCTTCCTCCGGTTAGAGTCGGGCTTTGCATTTGGGCGAAACACCACGGAGGTGTGTCCTGGGCCTTCTCGGCCTCGACCTTCCCCCCATGCGCACCAGCCTCCTGCAGCCTCCCCACGCCCCCGAGGCCCTCAGGTCTCCGAGAGGCCATGCGGAGCTGCCTTTCCTGGGGGAGTGCCTGAGCTCCTCTTGGGTTTGGTTTTGTTTTGTTTCAAGAACATGGTGAGGAAGTCAGTTCCTATTTTTGGAGAAGTTATAGTTTATTGTCCACATTTCTAGCCCAGGCCTAAAGCGGAGAGAGAGCAGCTCTGGGTGCAGTAGGTGGCGAGGCGTGGCCTCCCTGCTCCTCTGTGCTTGGGCTCCCTCTGTCCGCTTCCAGATTCAGGTGTCCCTAGCATTTTCATGGTGCTCCAGGCCAGAATAAATACCTAAAGTTTCATTTCCGGAGTCATGAAATCCAAACAACTGGAGTATTTATGTCCTAAGAGCTTAGTAGCCATTTGAAGAAGAAATAATTCCCATAAATTAAAGGAAACTTTTAATTTTATTCTTAAATAAGCCACTGTTGTTAACTAATGGGCTGCACAGCTTCTCAGACTACAGAATCAGACTGGCCCCCACCTTCATTTTCTGTCCGTGTTGATTTTCATAATGAAAGCAAGCACTGAAAACCCGGCTTTGTAAGGATGTGATGTCAGGGAAAGGGCGGAGCGCCATCTGCTGTTGGAGCTGAGCTCCATCTAGAGCAGCTGCTCCCTTGGAGTCTGTCATTTGTGGATCTTCGCTGTGCTTGTGTCAACTTTAAAATACCTTGTGTCTGGTGAGTTTGCTGCGGCGTCGCTGTGCAGTGCGGGAGCTGGGATTTTAGTTGCTCACAGTCCTGAGCTAGGCACTGCAGCCTGGTGGCTGCGTGTTCCCACGAGAAGGGGCTCGCCCACTGGAAGCATCTGGGCGAGGGCGGAAGGAGCGATCGTTCCCTTTCCAGGAATGGAAGTTAAGTCATTTCGGTGCTGTCTGTCACCAGAGGGCATATTGGAGGATGTGCAGGAAGAACCAATGGATGTAGACTACAGGGGCTCATCAGCATTTATAATGTGGCTTCTGTGGGAAAATGAAAATCTATCATAAGCAGCTCTACTTCAATTTGGACTTTTGGAAGGTAGCCTATGAGTTTTTCTTGACAGTTGTGACAGGTGACCTGAAAACAAATGATTTGTCAAAGTAACAAGTGACTGCCTTCATTGGATCTCTCTGATTTGGCCATGGCCCTTTCCCGGTTTTTGACACAGTAAGTGGATAAGACAGTGCAGATAACCCCGAATACGTTTAACGGGGGGGAAACATTAAAAGAGATACTATAGTTCTCTTTTTTGTTTTTTAGGGCCACATGTATCTGTTGGGCATAAGTTTTACTTGATTTACAGTTAACCCTTGAACAACGTGTAGCTTACGGGTGCCAGCCTCCTGTGCAGTTGAACATTCATATGGCCCGGCCAGTGTAGCTCAGTGGTTGAGCATCGACCTATGAACCAGGAGGTCATGGTTCTCGATTTCTGGTCAGGGCACATGCCCAGGTTGCAGGCTTGACTCCCAGTGTGGGGCATGCAGGAGTCAGCTGATCAATGATTTTCTCTCATCATTGATGTTTCTCTCTCTCCCTCTCCCTTCCTCTGTGAAACCAACAAAAATATGTATTATTTTAAAAAGAAGAAAATTCACATATATAACTAGTCCTCCACATACGCAGATTTCTAATCACTGAGTTGACCCTTGAACACCACAGGTTTGAACCGCACGGGTCAGTTAGGGAAAATCCACATATAAGTGGACCCACATAGTTCAAATCTGTGGTGTTCAAGGATCGATTGTATATGTTTAGGTTTGTGTATGATACTTTATGATTCATCCTTTCGTAATTAAATGGTACCACAGTGAAGAGATACATGCTTATGTCACTTAAAAGGAGAATTTTGCTACTATATTAAAGATTCTAGTCATTACTTGGCCTACTCTTCCCTTCTAGGGAGTCTACCTGTAGTCCCTGTGGTAGGACCTCCCCATAGTGTCGCCTCTCCTGGGCCACAGCTGATGGACAGCAAGCCAGTGAGTGGGTGCAGAGGACTCTGGTTAGAAACAGTCACAGCTGACATCGGATGGTAGTTAGGATGTGGAATTACAGGTGGTTTGGGACTGTGTACATGATGGTTGATTAAGCGAGAGGGTGGTAGAAGGATAGAGAAAGAGCACCCAGCAAAACAGAGCCAGATGGCTGTTTCCATTTTTCTCAGTTCCAGTTGTATATCTCCTAGGACCTATGTACTTCTTGTCCTTGGACCTAGCAGATTTCTCCACTTCTGCCCTTGAACCTGTCAGATCTCTACTTCCTGTCCTCGGACCTGTCAGCTCTTTCTACTTCCTGTCCTTGGACCTGTCAGATCTCTACTTCCCAGGAGGGTTTTGTCTTTTTGGCAAATAGAAGACTTAACTAGACCAGTTGTTGGGAGAGGAGGTATTGGGGGGAATTGTAACTTTTTATTTCTAGAATTAACCATTTCCCCAAAGATGTAATTGTTAATATCAAATTTCTTTTTTCCTGTAAGGTTTTTCATTGGCAAAAAGGACTTTGAAACAGATAATTAGACAATTTGTTCAGTGAAAATATATGAAATGATTAAAAATTAGAATACGCTGTCTATGTAAACTGATCTTCTTGAAAGTCTTTACTGTGTCGCTGTTTTCTAGGACACTGAGTACTTAACACGGTGACCTCGTGTTTATTATTCCTAATATGGAGAGGGGTGTTTGTTTCATTTGCTTTTTAATCATTCCTACTCAATAACTTAAGTGAAATTTTGGTTATTTAGCCTGGTTTTCTTATATTCAGTAAGCTCAGTGATTTCCCATGACTAATGATTCTTTGATCAAGGAATTTTATCTTACTTGAGTATCTCTAACTTAAAGATTAATTAGGAAAGAAAGCCTGAGACCAAAAGGAAATGTATAGATCCTTCTTAAAACAGATTTTTGGTGTTTTTCCTGCTTTGGCTTTACTGTGTCTGTCGTCCCCCCCCACCACCACCACCTCCTTTGTTTTTTACTGTTGAGCTTTTTTGTACCAACGAAGTTTCATTTAAGAGAGGTGGAGCCCAGCCGGTGTGGCTCAGTGGTTGAGTATCAGCCTATGAACCAGGAGGTCATGGTTCTCAATTCCCAGTCCGGGCACATGCCCGGGTGTGGGCTCCATCCCTCTCCCTCTCTCTATGAAATCAATAAAAATATATTTTAAAAGAGAGAGAACAGTATAGATGGCAGTTGGACTGAACATCCTGGAATGGAGAAAATAAAGTTATTTTGTCAACTTCCTGTCACGTCCAGAGGTAAGGAGTGGCAGGGTTTATCAGTGTTTAGTTTAGGTAAGAACTTTAGGATCGCGTCTCACGGACTTGGCACCTGCTTGTCCCTCTCCTCAAGGCTCTGCTTAGGTGTCACCACGCCTCCTCTAACACCTTTTATAAAACACCCCCCCTCCCGCCCGACCTCACCCCGTTTTACTTTCCTTTAACACGGATGGCGCCTGGTGTGTCAGAGTCAGTGCTTCTGAGAGTAAGTTCTGGCAGCAGGAACCACCTTGTCGGTGCGGAGGCGGAGTCCCCATGCCCGTGCCTGGCACGTCCTAGAGGCCGTGTATACTTGAGAGTGAATGGGTGACGGCTCACAGATAGGAGCCCAGGCGTCAAGGCCATTTTATTGTTCAGTGTTTTATCAACAGTTTAAAACTTTCGTCCTGTTGCAGTGCTGTGCTCTGCATGTCCTGCAGCTGGAAGTAACTATTGCTGCTCGATTCAGTCTGGTTACGCCGGCGCCTGGCACCAGACGGGCCCCGACGGACTTTTCTGGCAGCGACACGTCAGCAGACCTCAGCTGGCCTTTGCCGTGCGGAGCCTGCCGCTCTGACAGACTCGGGCACGGGCTGTCACACTTGCTTCTTTGCAGTTCCCGCTGTAAATCACGGAGTTGCGGAAACACTTTCAGTGCGGAGTGCCTTCTGTGTTTTGGGGTTTATGGGAAATGTGGTGCTCATACCTTCAGTTTACAAGTTCGGGGAGTGTGTCCTTTTTCTCGACGGTGGGAGAATATTTCCTTTTTCAGATTGTCTTCAGTTCTCAGGGCGAAAAGACATTGGTGTTTCTAGGGTTTCTGCGAGACCAGTGGTCAGGGTCTTGGGCCAGATCTGGCAGAGAGCACCCAGCTTACCTGGGGCGGGGGAGAGGGAGAGGGAGGGGGAGAGAGAATGAGAATCAGTGTGTGTGTGTGTGTGTGTGTGTGTGTGTGTGTGTGTGAGAGTGTGTATGAGTATGTGTGTGATTTTGTGTGCACGTGTGTATTAGTGTGAGCGTATTAGTGTGTGAGTGAATATGTTAGTGTGTGTTTGTGTGCACGTGTGTATTAGTGCGTGAGTGTGTATTAGTGTGTGAGTGAATGTGTTAGTGTTTGTGTGCACGTGTGTATTAGCGTGTGCATATTAGTGTGTGAGTGAATGTTAGTGTGTGTTTGTGTGCACGTGTGTATTGGTGTGTGCGTGCGTATTAGTGTGTGAGTGAATATATTAGTGTGTGTGAGTTTGTGTGCACGTGTGTATTGGTGTGTGCGTGCGTATTAGTGAAGGTGTGTGAGTTTTGTGCACGTGTGTATTAGTGTGTGCGTGTGTATTGTGTGTGTGTTAGTGTGTGAGTGAATGTGTTAGTGTGTGAGTTTGTGTGCACGCGTGTATTAGTGTGTGTGTATTAGTGTGTGAGTGAATGTGTTAGTGTGTGCGCGCGTGTGTATTAGTGTGGGAGTGAAGGTGTGTGTGTGTTTGTGTGCACATGTGTATTGGTGTGTGCGTGCGTATTAGTGTGTGAGTGAATGTGTTAGTGTGTGTGCGTGCATGTGTATTAGTGTGGGAGTGAAGGTGTGTGTTTGTGTGCACGTGTGTATTGGTGTGTACGTGTGTATTAGTGTGTGAGTGAATGTGTTAGTGTGTGCGCGCGCGTGTGTATTAGTGTGGGAGTGAAGGTGTGCGTGTGTATTAGTGTGTGTATGTGTATTAGTGTGCGAGTGTGTATTAGTGTGTGAGTGAATGTGTTAGTGTGTGAGTTTGTGTGCATGCGTGTATTAGCGTGTGCGTGTGTATTAGTGTGTGAGTGTGTGTGTGTGTGAGTGAATGTGTCAGTGTGTCTGAGTGAGGTGTGTGTGTGTGTCCCTCCCCGACTTAATGAATCAGAGCCCTGGGAACGATGGGGAGGTGGAGGGGCTTTAAATGAGGCCAGGCTGGGGTTTGGCTGCAAGAGTATTTCCAGACTTGTGCGGAGGCGTCAGATGTCAGAGCTGTCGTTCAGAAAGATAAGTCAGGTAGCGATGTATAAGATGGGGCGAGAGGGGGAGAGATGGCTGGGGAAGAAGGTAAGTGGTAGGCTAGGCGGGGGCGGGGGGAGGAGAGCTGGAAGGAAGGGGGGCTGGGGTGCAGGATGAAGGGCGGGGTGCTGTGAAGGGGCTTCTTGGCCTCCTCTGGAGGAGGGTGCGGAAGCACCATGAGTGGGTTTGGGGAGGAAGGGCCTGTCAGTGCAGTGGGGGGTTGTGCCCTTGGGGCACTGCCATGTGAGGACGAGGGATTGGAGTGCAGTCTGGGAAAGGGACTGGCAGAGAGCTAACAAGGGACTAGGGTCCCCAAACCAGTGGGAGCTGAGTGAGGAGGGGAAGCAATGAGGTGTGGCTGACCTGGCTCCAGGGGCTGAGATGTTGTTGCCACCATCCAGGTGGGCGTCGGGAGGGGCGAGGAGGGAGGAAGGGGTTGCCCACCCCTCATGCCCTGAGGGGGCTGGGGATTGAACTCATAACCAAGGTACATGCCCCTGACTGGGAATTGAACCTGCAACCCTTCAGTCCCTGGGCTGACACTCTAACCACTAAACCAACCGCCCAGGGCTGCTGTCATGTTAGCTGTTGTCATTTTTATTCT
>NW_006296809.1:741390-749825 GCF_000327345.1 Myotis davidii | reverse complement strand
AGAGGTCAGTGGCTCTGACTCAAGTATTGCATGTTTTTAAAATTATTGTGACACGCCAGTTGAAAATCGCTGGCCTAGAGCAAGTCGCTGGCTTAGAGCTTGCCTGATGCAGCGAGGACTGAGACCAGACCTTTCGGGTGTGGCTTCTGCCGGGACATCGGCGCTGCATGAGAGCACTGACCCCACCTTGGAGCGGAATGAGCAGCCCAGGAAGGACCAGAAAGGGTCCGAGAAGAAAACCGTGTCTCCCGCTCTTTCCGGGGAGACATCCTCCAGCACAGCGGTCGCCAACCTATCGGACCTCGCGGACCACTGGTTGGCGACCGCTGCTCTAGCAGCTTCCCAGACTTGCTGTGTCTTCATCCTGACGTTAGACTTGATAACTGTGAGTCTCGAACTCCTTTTTGGAATTGGTTCCACGTGATGTTTTGTTGGGAGTCTCCTGCCATTCTTGACCCTTGGTGCATCTCCAGTTTCTTCCGTGTGAGAACTGTGGGGTCTTGCTTTGTCCTGGAGACCTGAACCACGGCCTCTGAGGGTCATGTGGCCCTCGGTGCTTGGTCCCCCTCTGGACACACGTGGCTCTGGGAGGGAGTTACTGACCTCGCTAAGCGGAGGTGCGCCTCCTCATTTCTGTGCGGGGGTTTGAAATGCTCTGAGCTGTTCTCTGCACTCTCCCATGTTAAGGCGTTTTCCTGGCTGTATTTCCTTAGTTTTTTACCCAGAAATGTATGGGCACTCAGTTGTTACTCTGGTGCTTGGTGGCAAAGTTACTTTTTTGTTGCAGAATTTGAGCTCTTCACTTGGGCAAAACCTATGTTGGGAGAAAGTTGGAGGGGTCTTTTCAGGGCATATTGCGTAGTGGTAGTTTTCTGCAAAATTAAAAAAATGTCTAACATAACCTTTCCCTAAAAGATTCAGTGTCTGTCCTATATGTAAACCACAGTGAAGTGCCTTAAAATTTTCCTAACAAACACAGCAACATGCAGGATATTATAAAAACAACGGAACACGTTTCGAAATGATCACTCAGCAGCTGGGTTAGCCGGCACTGCTTGGTGTTGCAATGTGTCCCTCACCTGCCGGCGCACCTGCTCGTGGAGCTGGGCTTGTCCTGCTGGCAGAGGTGCAGACACCAGCCCTCGGTGTCTCGGGAAGATGTGATCCTGCAGGCAGTGTCCTACAGGCGGGTCCCCTGTGACCCCCGGGGCCCCTCCGAAGATGGTCGGTGGGAGCCCACTGGGAGACGGGCTTCCCAGGAACTTTCTGAAGCTACGGGGCCTCTGTCCTCGGCCTGGAGAGGGCACAGAGCTGCGTGCAGAGCATGGCCCAGACACCCACTTCTGTGGGATCTTCACCTCTGTCCGCGCCCCTTGGACAGGTGCTCACCTTCTGCCCAAATAAAGTGGAGCTGTTTTCATCTTCATGGGAATGAGTTTTGAGCAGAAGAGCGATGGTGTGCTTTCTGGCCCGGCTTCCAGCTTGTGACAGGTGTGAGGTATCCATTCTTCCTTGGCCAGCAATTTGAGAAAAGTATTCTGGCACCGTGAAGGTTAAGCAGCTTCCTTTTGGAGAGTTTGGAGCCTGGACACACTGAGGATTAAACACCCAGACACCGTTCAGCTGAAGACCAGATGGAATGAACCCTCCATGCCAGTGATGGCCCATGGAGAGGGTGCGTGCCTGGGTGCAGATGCTGTTCCCCGGCCTGTCGCTCCGTGCTGGTGTCCACAGGAAACGACGAGAGGCACAGAAAGTGCTCACTTGTCAGGAGGCGCCGAGCTGGACAGAGCAGCCTGGGGGTGGCCAGGCACGAGCTGCTCGAGGCTGTACAGCGACCGGGGCTGCCAGGGGCCTCAGCTCTCAATCACAGGAAACCCCCTCATATTTGGGAATTAAACAAGTCAGACAGCAGAAGGGAAATTTGAAAATATTTTCATTTGAATGAAAGTGAAAACAAAACATAACATGTGTGGGACAGCGGTGCTTAGAAGGAAATTTCTAGAATGAAGCACTCGCTACAGAAAACGAAAGGTCTCACCCCCCTAAGCTCCTGCCCCTAGAAACTGGAAGAAGAGCACCTGCACTCCACAGGCAGGGCCAGGAAGCAGTGACAGGCTCCCTGAGGTGCGAGCAGGCAGGAGAGGAAACCCTGAGAAGGGCCCGGGAGCACGCACAGCGACGGGACGGACGCAGACGTGGAAATTAAGAGCAACGAGGGGTCCCTTATGTCTGAAAGGACACAGGAGTCAGAATGCAGGCAGTGTGCCACTAGATCGTACCATCTTGCTGCCAGCTGCTCAGCCGCTAAGGAAGCCGCCACGCTGGCGCGCAGTGGGCCAGGCGAGGCCTCACTCTGCGATGGGGCCGTGCCCTCTGACCTGAACCGTAGCTCACCCTTCTTTTGCTTGGTAACTTCAAAGGCATGTTTTTAAAAAGTTAGTATTTGCCTTTTATTGACATGGCTGGGTCCTCCCCCCAACTCTTACTTTTGAATCATGTGACGCTGTGGAGAGTTGAAGCAGCAGGCCCCCAGGAGCGAGTGACCGTCACCCCGCCCGCTCCTCTGTGCTGTCCGGGGAGGCATTTCATCCATGCAGATGTCACTCCTGATTCTTGACGCTCAGCCAGCGTCCCCAGAACAAGGCTGTCCTTTCTCATCGCCACAGTCCTGCCTCTACCCAGAACTTTAACGCTGACCCAGCCCTGCCCGGTCCACGTTCACAGTTGCAGCCATTCCATTTCCCCCAAATGTCTTCACACCCCTTTTTCAGATGGGGACGGAGCCAGGTTCCTGTGAGTCCTGGCTGAGAGCTGAGGGGGTTTGAAGCAGCCGGCCCCCACCTGACCAGCCCTGAAGCTGGAGGGCAGGCCCTGCTCCGCCTGGGGGTTGGCTCCCTGGTCCTTCTCCCAAAGACCAGGCCACGGACTCTGTTTCCTCTCTGGAGCCACAGGCAGTCAGCATTTGGATTAGCAAACTGGTATCCATTTGCCTGTTCCTGCTGCCTCTTCATGCGGGCGGACCTGAAGGGTTCGTATTTAGAGGTTGGGATCATTGCAACAATCCCTTAGAGCAGTGGTTCTCAACCTTCCTAATGCCATGACCCTTTAACACAGCTCCTCATGTTGTGGTGACCCCAATGTCATTGTTACAGATTGAACATAATTAAAGCACAGTGATTCATCACAAAAACAATATGTAATTATAGATGTGTTTTCCGATGGTCTTAGGTGATCCCTGTGAAAGGGTCGTTCGACCCCCAAAGGGGTCGCGACCCCCAGGTTGAGAACCGCTACCCTAAAGTGAGCAGCTCTCACCTGGGCCTCCAGGGACACGCCGTGGTGCCTGGAGCCATTTTTGGCTGGTACAGTCAGGGGAGTGGGTGCTGCTGAGTATCCTACAGGGACAGCCGGCTGACTGCCCAGCTGCGTGCGAGTCTGCTGTGACCGAGACTGCTCAGTGACGTGGTGTGCGCTGCAGACTCCCTCAGAGGGCTCGGGGACTGAGCCTCGTTCATTTCTGTGGCCTCCAACTTCTGCTTCCACGCCGTGGTTTTGTTTGTTTGGTTTTTAACTATGTTCAATGGTCCTTTGCCCTGTTCCTCCCCTCTTCTGACATAAAATTCAGGCAACATAGCACTAACCATTCAGTGGCACAGCCACCACCTCTACCTGGTTCCAGAACATTTCCGTCACCCAAAAGGCTCCCTGTCCCCAGCGAGCTGCCCTTGATCTCACACGCACAGAGTATCTGGCAGTCACTGCCCCGTCGGTGGAGTCGCTGTCTGGTCAGTTGACACAGATGCAGTCATGCCTGCGCCGCCTTCTCCACAAGGCGTCCCGGGGGTGGTGTGTGTGCTCGCCTCCTGTGGCTGCGTGATCTTCCCTCGTGGGGGCGCCGCGTGCTCATCTGCTCTGCACTTGGGTGTTGGGGCGGTGGCCGTCTGGGGGCTTCTGTGAACACAGGTGCACCCGCACCCAGTGCCGTGTTCAGTCCTATTGGGTGGATGCCCAGGAGGGGGTGGCTGGGCCATAGGAATGAAAGTCTGCGTTAAAGTCTTGAGGAACCACCAACCTATTTTATTTCCACCCCCACTTTCTCTGCCAGGAAAAAAAAAGCATAACATAAGCAGCTTAATTCCAAAATAAAATTATTTTGCTAAATAAATAAATGCCTTAGAATTCACAGTTCAGCTGGGGGATATTTCAGTGTCCCGATGCCTCCTGACTCCCAACCAGCATGTGCACAGGGGCTTGTCGGCTCACAAACAGGGACTTATCCAGTGGTCGTCAGTTTTCGGACCTCGCGGACCACTGGTTGGCGACCGCTGATTCACCCACAGGTGGGGGAACCTGTGAAACATCCACGCGGTCGTTTCACAGTTTCACGTGGAGAGACCACAGAAACATTTAAAGTTTTGAAACTCAAGTTTATGGGAAAGAACAAGCTTCAGCAGAAATCTAGAATTAACATACTTTTGTTCTGGCTGCCTTGTGCCTGCTGGTCCCCCAGACCTCGTCCTCTACCCCGTCCTCTGCCCTGGGCCCCCGGCTCCCAGGCGGCCTTGGCACTGAGGCAGCCCTTGGCCTGGGGCTTCTTTGGGAATCCGAGGACGTGAGGTGGGGGAGGGAGGAAGGGGAGTTTCTCTGAGAAGCTTTTTGAGCAGCAGTGGGGGTTTCTGTTGTTCCTGTGGTTTTTCCAGGAGCAGGACTCTACACACCTTTCCCTCCAGCCGCTTCCCGTTTACTCAGGGCATTTTCCCTGAGGCGTTTCTAAGGATTAAAAAAGAGAAATTGACACCCACGCTGGTTTGGCTCAGTGGGTAGAGCATTGGCCCTTGGACTGAAGGGTCCTGGGTTCAGTTCTAGGCAAGGGCGGCGGCACGGACCTTGGTTGGGAGGCAACCAGTCGCTGTGACACCAGTGTTTCTCTCGCTGTCTTCGCCCCTCGCTCCCACTCTCTAAACGTCAGTGGGAAAATCTTCTCGGGTGAGGATTAATGGCCACAGAGAGAGAAACAGATGAGATTCCTCCCCTCCCCCGCACGAAGAACTAAATAGTAAATTAATAGAAAGGACTGAGAAAGCCACCTGGGTGAGAGATGCGGGCAGGGAGGGCGGCTGCCATGCTCCTTACGGAAGCTCGCTCCCCACCCCGAGGGCAGTGCTCATTTAACACGGCCTTTCTCCTCTTTTGCAGACGGTTTTACATGAACCGGAGACCAGGCCAGAAGCACGTCTGAATTCAGGTAAGTTTGATATAATGAATTCACGTAAGTTTTTAAAGTCCAACATGGAAAGTTCTTCAGGTTTTTTGTTGTTGTTTTTAACCTGGTTTTGCCCATCTCTCTTTTTGAGCCCAAGTTGATCCCGAGGAGGGTATTTCTTCAAAGGCTTCGTCCAATGCCGGGGGCGGTGGGGGGGGCGCAGAGATGGAAGCTCACGTTCTAAGTAAAGAGGGAGATTTCACCAGCTTCTCTCGTTCTGATTTGACAAGCACAAGAAGCTTTGTTTAAAAGGTAGTAAACTGAGGGAAGTGAGGCCCCTCCTCCCTCCTGCGGAAGGTCAGCTGGGCCCCACGGAGGTGAGGCCGTTTGTGGGCTGAGAGGTGTGTCCCCTTTATGTCCAGCTGGGGTTTCCTTCCCATGGCTCAGCCCTTCAGGGAGGCGCTGTGCCTGGTTGACAGTTGTCAGTGGGTAGAGCGTGCGGTCTCCGTGGTGCGGTCTCCGTGGTGCGTTCTCTGACAGCGGACCACACAGCAGCTCTGACTTCTCTTTACAATTTGCATCAGGAAGTTGAGAAACAGGGAAATCTCGTGAGGACCTCGGATATCAAGGGCGGACCATGTGTACACACCGGTGCGTCCAGCCAGGCCCGTGAGACTGACGGTGAGCCTGGGTCCCCTTAGCCCTCGTCGCTGCCCAGTTACCAGGAAGAGCGAGTACGTTTCCTTTCCATTTCATTTCCTTGTTCTGATCTGAAGCCGACAGTGGTCCTGTGTCATCAACACTTAATGCCAGTTTTTATCGCTTTTGACACATGGACATTGAGCCTCCGAGGTCAGCCTTCCATTTGTTCAGACAAACTTGGGATTCCTGGGATTGCATCCTCAAAAGCTGGCTACAGTGGCTGGGCGATGACATCACAGAAAAGTCTCACCACACGACACAGCCTGCTTGGGGGTACCTGTGCCCCACACTTTTAAAACCAGTAGATTTATAGCAAATTTAATATTTGCTTATCATGTAGCCGAGCAGTGACAAGAATTACTGTTTTTCCATGTGCGGCAATGCTCACATGTAGGTAAGCACAGCATCACGTCATCACGTGGCTGCCGCACTCACAGTCTGCCAGTTCTTGCCCTGGAGCTTCTGGCAGCACCTCCCACGTGAGGGCTGGTCCCGCGGTGGCACCAAGCACAGAGCAGCTCCTCCTTCTGTCTTCAGAGCCGACCACAGGCTTGTCTCTCAAAGTCTGCATGTCGGGATCTGAGTTGAGATCTGAGGTCTCATCGCACTTTAAATGGTTGTGATGGAAAGTTGAAATCGATACAAAGTTAACAGTCACATCAGGTGCTCCCTCACCAAACACAGCAGTTAGTAGCAGCACCAGTCTTGTGTCCCTTTTAATCTATTATTTTGATTGATTTAAGAGAGAGAGAGGGAGGTAGAGGCATTGATTCGTTGTGCCACTGACTGATGCATCCATGGGTTGATCTTGTATGAGCCTGGACCAGGGATCGAGCCCACAACCTGGGCGCATCGGGAGGCGCTCCAAGCAGCGGAGCCCCGGGCAGGCCGCCAGTCTTGTTCCGCATGTGCCCTTGCCCGTTTCCCTCCTCTTGGTTGTTTTCAAGTGAATTTCAGACCCATCGTTTTATTAAACGTGGATCAGAACCTTTGTGGGTCAGTCACGTGGGACGGAGGGTCCACACTGCACGTCATCCACTCTCTCCGGCAGGCGCACCGGACAGACGGCATCTCTGTCCGCTGCCTGTCGCTCACAGTAGCGCTAGAACCGTGCAACGGCAACGGCAGGGGGTGGGCTGCCTGTGCCCTTTGGGATGTGCAGTCTTTGCATTTTGGAGATGAACTTGGATTTGGAAATGAAAGAAAAACAGAAAAGTTCATGAAATTGGATGAAATTCCTCCTGCAAACTCCTGTATCAAAATGTAGCTTTATCTTGGAGGTTAGGTGTGTGGGGCAAGTCCGTGAACCCCTGCCTGTGTGGCCCTGACCGCTGTGGATTTGGCATCGCAGCGAGGCCAGGGCGCCAGGGTCCCGGCGGCCCTCCTGTTAACTCCGCGCGTGTGCTGCCCTGTGGAGAGGGCACGCCATCGTCTGGTCCCGCAGGCTGACGCACACTTGCCCATTGTCTCATTTAATTTCCCCTCAGCTGGGGGCACAGAGCGCCTTTCCCATGGCCTGTGAACGCCGAGTGAAACCCCGGGTGAGGTGACAGTTGCTTTCCCTGTGTGTGGAAGCACCAGGACTGGGCATTGATTTCTGATATGTTAACAGACGTGCAGCTAGTGTCCCTGGCAGCGAGTGAACATTCCTGTGGGCCTGGGAGGCCACTGACACGTCCTTCCGATTCCTGAGGTCCTGATGAGAATGGACTGGTGGTGGCACCAAGGGATGGGGAGCCACCTGGAGCACAGGGTGGCTTTTTATGTTAATCCTCACCCGAGGGTAGTTTTCATCGGGATTTTGAGAGCAAGTGGAAGGAAAGGAGGGAGGGGGAGAGAAACATGGATGTGAGAGAAACACAATGATTGGGTGCCTCCTGGGCGTGCCCCCACCAGGGTAGGCGATTGAACCTCCAACCCAGGTTGTACTCTTGACCAGGAATCGAACCTGAGACCTTTTGGTGAGCAGGCCGATGCTGTAACCACTGAGCTACACCCGCCACATTATTCCACATGGGAATCTACTTATATAAAAACCATGGGTAGTGTTCATCACATACAGATGAACAGCCGAGACTGAGCAGAAGGAAGTCAGTCTACAGGGGTTGTCTTGGTAAGGGCGGAGTTTGAGGCAGGAACCCGCCCTGGGAGCGTGGAGGCACATCTTTCTAAAGTGTGCCACGCCAGCACCGGGTGAACCTGAGTGGGGCGGCTGAGAGGCTTAGAAAAGACAGACAAGAGAATGAAAGCCGGGTCTCGGTAAGGCGCTGCTTCTCTGAGAGACTGACCACGCCCACAGCCATGCCTTTAGTTTACAGTAGATGCCACTAGGCAAAGTAAGGGCGTGACCAAGACGTTTACAACATTCTCTTGGGTTTCAATCCTACTCATTTACATGCACCTGAACTCTCAAGCCTACATCACTCAGGCACATGGGGCCACGTGTTTGGACCATAGGTTCAAGCTTACAACTACAGCTGTTGACTATAATTGTTCTGGGAGGGCCCTGCCCTCCAAGCTGCGACTT
>NW_006296809.1:714681-741003 GCF_000327345.1 Myotis davidii | reverse complement strand
CATCGATGAGAGAGAGACATCGATCAGCCGCCTCCTGCACATCCCCCACTGGGGATATGCCCGCAACCCAGGTACATGCCCCTGACCGGAATCAAACCCGGGACCCTTGAGTCCGCAGGCCAACGCTCTATCCACAGAGCCAAACCGGTTAGGGCTATTAATTCCCCTTTAATGTGCACGAATTTCGTGCACCGGGCTACTAGTATTTGAAAAAAAAGTATGCTAATACTGACTCATAAAGATGTAACCTAGGGGCAGACTTCACCTGCTTGCTTCCAGTCACTCACATTTCTTCCACAACAGAAGGTCTGAATCAAGGCCAGTGGCAGGAGTGGGTGGCGAGGGGCAGGGGGCCTCTGGCGGGTCTGTCCCAGGGGATTAGAGGTCCACGCGCTGAGTCAGCCGGGCCGGGCTTACAGTGCCTGTGACCCAGGAGGGGAGGCCAGGCCTCGGGACAGAGGCTTCGGGGACTCGGGACAGCGAAGGGAAACGCAAACCGGCAAACGTGAGTAAGACTGTGAACGCCCTCGGGTGTGTGTCCGCGGCACAGCCAGCACTGGGAACCGAGGGGGACTGCAGCCGCCAGCTCCAGTGACGGTGGCCGTGGTCTCTCACATCTTTTCAAACAGCTGTGGTTCCTATGCCTCCGGGTGGCCAGAGCCCTCCACTGAGGGGAGGAGACCAGGTGCGTCTTCTGGGTTCCTGGGCCCGAGGAGCGGGTAACTTTTTTGAAGAGAAATAGACGTGAAAGAGAGAATGTGAAGACACAGGCTGCCCCTGTTCCTGGGTCTTTCTCTACAAACAACCACCAGTAACATGTCCTTGTGTCTGTGGGAAAAGGCTGCTCACATTAGCACAGGTGTGTCCTGTTGGTGGACAGAGAGAGGCCCCCCCTCCACACACTGTCCTGTGCTGGTTCTCTCATGCCGGTGTCTTCACAGAGGAGCGGGGACGGTGAGTGGCGGTGGGAACGGGAAAGGCTCTGCGGGATGCGGTGTGGGCAGCAGCGACGGCTCGGTGCCCTGTGATGGGCTGGTGTCCACCTCTCCACGCTCACCCTCTGGGGCCAGTTCAGTGTCCGTTAGCTCGGGGCCAGGGTGCTTCATTTGTGAAAGTCCATCTGCAGAAAACGTCTTTTCCAGATTCGGTTTTAGGAAATACAGCTTTGACACGGAGAAGAGAGAGTGTAATTAAAAAAAAATTTTTTTTAAATATGTTTTATTGATTTTTTACGGAGAGGAAGGGAGAGGGATAGAGAACTAGAAACATCGATGAGAGAGAAACATCGACCAGCTGCCTCCTGCACACTCCCTGCTGGGGATGTGCCAGCAACCACGGTCCATGCCCTTGACCGGAATCAAACCCGGGCCCCTTCAGTCCGCAGGCCGACGCTCTATCCACTGAGCCACACCGGTCAGGGCTACAATGTTTTAATGTCTCTAACTGAGACTCAGATGTGAGGGCTGATTATGATGGGCTGTAGTCCGAAGGCAGTCGCAGTCATCGATGCTGTTCATGTGAGAGGCAGGTCTGCTTGTCCTCTTGCTTGTGGCCGAAGATTCAGGTCAGCACATGTCAGCAGCATTGCTCCTGAGGCCGAGGCGACGGAGCCACACGGAGCTTCTCAGTGCAGACACTTGGGCTGCCGTTTCTCTACCTGAGCAGTGCGCAGCGGGGGTCATCATGCACATCGTCTTCTGTGACACGTGCAAGAGAACGTCTAATTAAAGGAGACGTTTAAATGTAAGGTCTCAGGAGTTATCCCGCCCACTAGAAGGTGGGTCCTTATGAAAAAAAAGGAGTTGGGTCTTGCCTGGCCGGCATGGCTCAGTGGTTGAACGTCAACCTATGAACCAGGAGGTCATGGTTTGATTTCCTGCAGCTGCCTGGGCTCCAGGCTTGGTCTCCAGTGTGGGGCGTGCAGGGGGCAGACGATCCATGATTCTCTCATCATTGATGTTTCTATCGCTCTCTCCCTCTGCCTTCCTCTCTGAAATCAGTAAAAACTTTTCTTTTTCTTTCTTTCTCTTTTTTTTTAAGAAGTTGGTTCTTTCCTTAAAGAACTCGGCCTCTCAGATAGTACTTCCTTCTACCTAGATCCTAAGGAGCTGTTGTGTTTAGTCCTCAGTTTAAAAGTTACCTTCATGCTGTCGTGTCTGAGTTGGGGTCAGAAGTTGTTGGTGGACTGAAGCCACCCCTTTAGTCCGAATGCCTCATGGCACCATTGGCAGTTACCCTCCAGGCTGACCTCGGAAGGACAGGAAGGGCTTCTTACCGACTGAGCATGGCTGTTGGATGGGAGGGAGGACGGGAGGGGCAGTCGGGTTGAAAGAGCCGGCTCTGCAGAGCTGTCTGCACAGACGGACGGACGGATGGACGTGGCCTGTTCCCGCATGGGAGTGCTGGGAGGCGCCCGGGCTGGCGGGGAGCACAGGCGTCCCTGAGGACATCACGGCCTTTCGTGTTAAAGCTCTTTCCTATTCTCTCGGCACTGTTATTATCTCAGACGTTAACGTTCACCAATTGCTGTCCTTGGACGAAGAGGGGAGGGAGCTCGTCAGTGTCAGCGGGCACGTGCCTGCAGCGTGGCCTCCGGGACAGGCCTCCTGGACGCCCTCCTCGGTGTCGCCCCCCCGTGGAGCTGCCATGCGCAACCCGCCTGCCCGGCCTCTGCTCCGGGCTGTGGGCGCCGCGCCGGGTTGGCCTGAGCTGTGGGCTGTGGGGTTGGTCCTCTGTCTGCTGGGTTCCCAGGGCCATGTTGGTGGGAGAGCAGGTTCCTGAACCAGAGGCTGCAGCACCACACCCCACCATCCTTCAGCGTGGCCTGCGGGCATGCCAACATGGGGCAGTCGGGGTCACGGTCATGGATGTGGCTCCCAGTGACGGGCGGTCAGGCGCCACTGCCCCACCTCCTGCCCTGGCTTCACGGAGAGCCTCCCTAATGTCTCTCAGCTTCTTGGGTCCTTCTGAGACCCAGGTCCTGCTGGCAGAGGCTGCGTGTGGAACAGCTTCTTTGCTAACCCTCCACCGTCTGCTGAGTCGTCTCTTGTTAGACATCATCACTGTACAAAGCCAGTGAGTGACAGAAGCCGTCCTTACTACCCAGCCCCTGGTGGGCATTTTATAAGTTCTGGTGAATGTTAGTCTCTGATTTATAATTGCTCTCAACATTTCAATTTCCTGTTCTCGCCTGCTTCATTACTTAGTCATTGTTCATTAACTTTTCTTAAAATAGAATTTTTTAAATCCTCACCTGAAGATAATGTTTTCATTGATTTTGAGAGAGAGAGAGAGAGAGAGAGACATCAATGTGAGAGAGACACAAAGATCAGCTGCCTCACGCACGCGCCCTGACTGGGATGGATCCCGAAACCTTTGGGTGTCCCAGATGAGCTCCAGCCAACCAAGCCAGCTGGCCCCGGCTGTTGATGAACTTCCTGTGCTTGTGTTCTCTTTCAGATCCGATTCCTTGAGGTGGCATCGCAGAGCACTACGGTCAGAAGATGAGCGAGCTCGACCAGCTACGGCAGGAGGCCGAGCAGCTGAAAAACCAAATCCGAGTACGTAGCCGCGCACGTGTCCAGTTTGCTTATCACCAGTCTAGTGCTTGTCTGGCCAGATGTGACCTGGTGTCAGAGGGATGAGTTACAGGGCGACCCAGGGTTCAGGCCTGAGGTTGAGTCTTAAGTGGCATAGGATGCACTAATGACACCCATAATTTGGCCTCATCCATTATTTTGGGGTTTTGTTTCCTAGTGCATCATTATTTCATATGTAAAAATGTCTCCACAGGATTTTAAACATCTTTTTGCACATGTTTTTCTTAACTTGGAATTAGCTTTGTGCCATTCTTTTATTTTTTTCTTCCAATATTCTTTTGGTCACTGTATAGCAGTGGCTCTCAACCTTGGCTGCACATTAGAATCACCTGGGAATCTTTATAAAATTCTGATTGCTGGGCCTCATCACTGCTGTGTAGAGTGTGATGTTGGCCTCCCTCCCTTGTGACTGTTGAGGGCAGGAAACTTCTTTAAAAATAAGCGTATTAACAACGATAAAAGGTACGTCAGGTGTGCCTGGCTTGTTTTCAGTTTTGAAAAGAGGTGTTCCCTCGGGAAGGTCATTGGAGTGGACTTTTTCTGTTGGAGCAGATGCCTCTCCCTGGAGGCAAAGCCACATGTGCAGCCCAGGCTCCTGGAGCGTGCAGGTCGCACGGCAGCCCAGGCGAGGTAACGGCGTGGCTCGGGGTCGCGCTGCTCCCCTCCAGTTCTGTGAGGCAGCGCTTCTAAAGAATGCTTTCTAGAGAAACATTTACTGCAAGTCAGTGTTCCAGTTCTCAGGCCGGTGATGGGAAGAGTGAGAGAAAGGAGGTGGACTCGACAGAAAACACTTGTCCTCAGCGTCCACAGCTAGATGCTTGTCCACTGATGAGGGGGCATCTCAGACGCTTCGGGGTCACCTGTAGGCTCCAGCCACCGCCAGAGCGTCACTTCTCCCAGGTGTCGGAGCAGTTTCCTGAGGCCACTGGAACGGGCGCCTAACCGTGTCCTTCCAAATGGCCCCTCGTGCTCAGAAAGCCTGGCGGTGACGGGGACAGGCGCCACATGATTTCAGCCGTCTACGTGACCTCGCGAGGAGGCAGTGGGGTCCCTGAGATCTGCAGCCGAGGGGAACGGGCGTCCTGTGCAGGAGGTCAGGCCTTCGTCCAGAGCCTGCCGCAGCTCCGCAGGAGCAAGGACGCCCCTCTCCGCTCCGGGCGGACGCGTGGGACGGCCTGTCCGCCTCCAGGAGAACCCAGAGTCTGTTTTTCCAGCAGCTGGGAATGGCTCATGAGTAGTGGGCTCAGACCTGTTCAGATGCAGCAAGTGTGTCCTGCGTGGGGGGAAGACATCGTCTTTGGAAGAACAAAGGCTGGAAGTCAGCGCTCCTCTCTTCCCGTGGGTCAGACCCCGTGGCATTGTGGGGCGCAGGCGTCCTCCTTGGGCAGGGCTGTGGTGTGGGCCACGCGTGGAATTTACATGTATAAAGAGGAACCGGTGGCATTCATTTTTGAGAAACTATCTCAACCAGCATCCCTAAAACACACACTCATATTCCATCATTCTAACCCTCTGCGCGAAGTCTTGAGCGCTCAGTGTGTCTTGCACTGATGGGCACACCTCCGTGCGCACGTGCCATGGCTCCTGGGGCTCCGGCTCCCAAGCTGGTGCTGTGCACGTCTCTGGGCTCAGCACAGGGACAACAAAGGTGGGGGCACCTCTTACCCCGCGGGTGGGAGAGAAAAAGCACACCTTCCCCCCGATCGCCCCAGAAACACAGCTTTTCAAAGGACGCAGGGCAGAGGAGCAGGAGATGGCACTGAGGTGAGGGCTGCGTGCTTCCTTCGGTTTGTTCTCAGGTGGGAGGCCCCAGAGACCGTCTCGTCCTTTCTGATTGTTCTGTGAGGAAGCGTGCAGTCTCAAAGGGATGCACGTCTTACTGTCCCCGGCTCAGTGATGACGTGCGAGGTGTGGGCTTCCTAGGAATGCCTGCCCGCTGTGCGGGCAGCAGCCCTCGCTGTGGGACAGGCCCATGGTGCTGGCACAGGCCAAGAAGAAAGGACTGACTGGTCAGCAGCTTGGACATTCTCCTCTGGTTTAAGGGCCAAAATAGGTGCATGTCCCCTTCAGTGACATTTCCCATCACGAACAGAGCGAGGCCTTTGCACCCCCTGCGTGTCTTCACCAGCCCAGGCAGTCGGGAGCGACACGAGGGTCTCTGACCGTCAGAGCTGCAGCGACCGCCCCTGACATGTCATAATTTTCTTGGAAATTATTCCTACACTCAAGCTTGGACCCTTTTTAAAGCTATCATCTTATTTTCCTTGTTAATGTATGGTTTTTTGTTTGTAAAATTTATACACTAATTTGAGATTTCAAGATTTTATTTTCTAATAACTTTGACCACTTAGGGACAATGAAGCATTTTAATGAGCTCAGTGTGTCCCTGTGTAGTGATTCCTGCTTCACAGGTCATTTCCGAGATAGGAACGCAGGTCCCAGCACAGCCGGAAGCCGCATCGGGCCCTTGGCGGTCCCGTAGCCTCAGCACTGGTGACCGTTCCCCATGGGCACAGCCCAAGAGCAGGGTGTGGGCTGGACATTCAGTGCTTTCAGACAGTCCTCCGGGCCCACAGCTCCCGGGCGGTTCGTTAAAAGGCAGAGATAGGAGTGTGTGCGGGGCCATGAGGTGCTGCAGGGACTTGGCAGGAGGACGGGTGGCTCTGGTTCTGGGGTTCTCCAGTGCCACCAGCCTCCCCTTGGACCCCCAGGGTTGCCTGCATCACTGGGGTCACAAATGTGCTGACCAATGTGATGATCTGGGCCTGGGAGGCACTGGGTTCCCGTGCCCCATGGTGAGTGTGGTCTGGGCACAGACGGGTTTGCCTGACAGCCCCACCTGGCCCTGGCTGAGGCTCTCTGAACCGCGGTGCGAGGGCCGGGAGTGGATGATCCTGGACCTGGACTAACTTCCTCCCTGCTGCTCTCCCTAGGACGCCAGGAAAGCTTGTGCAGATGCAACTCTCTCTCAGGTAAGAACCAGGGCACGCAGTCGCCTCCCTCCAGGACCTCAGGGCCGAGCTCTGCTCCGAGTCCTGTGCGGCGAGGGTGGGACCCAGTGCTGGGGGCATTTCCCTCACAGGTGTTCGTGCTCAGCTAGGAAGTGGTGTTTTAGGATGAAAAATAAATCCCTTTTAAGCCCTAAATAGGTACTTACTATTGTAGAGGTGGGAGCTGTGAAATGTTCACCTTAACGTTCCCTTAGGCGGGTCCTCAGAGTTTAACCTCAATTGTGACGCAGCAGCTCCTCTCCAGGCACAGGAGCTGAACGCTGGTGCGAGACCAGCGCACGCCCAGGCTCTCGCAGCGCATCTCCTGGCGCGGGAGGTGGCAGCACCCGTGTCCGTGCCCGGAGGGTGGGCAGACAGTGTGGCAAGCGCACAGCAGAGCAGGACCCAGCGCAGGACGGGGCGCAGCGTGGATGCCCGTGCATCCGGAGGAGCCCAGGATGGGGTGCGGGGGCTGACAGGCCGGCCGCTGCAGGGCTCCACCGACGGAACATTCTGAGTAGGCCGGTCCATGGGGACTGAAGATTAGTGGTTGCCAGGGCAGGAGGGGGCCCACGTGTGAGTGCTGAGTGGACGTGGGAAGTGGAATGTTCTGGAACTAGGGAGAGGTGGTGTCACACACGTTGTCAGCGTGCTAAGGACCACTGGATGGTATACTTAAAGTGGTGAATTTCACCTCATTAGAAAAATTAATATTTTTTCCCAAAGAATAAAATATTTGGAAGAAAAGTCCTATTTCTCCTGAGAATGATCAATACTTTATAGTGTTTTAATGCTTTAGGGGATGCACTTTAATTGGTGTTAAACAATAAGTTAAGGAGAAATTGTACTACATCGAATTACCTGAATCTGAATTCTGTACAGTCTTTAGGCCCATTAATGTGATACGCTTGTTCCGTTTGCCCACCCAAGTCATTAGCGTCGGGGCTTTCCTGTCGGAGGGAACCGCAGGTTTGCACGTGCAGTTCTGTCCACAGCAGCAGAATCCCGAGTGGGTGGTCGCTCTGGTCTGGGTCAGTGCACAGCCTGAGCGCTGGGCCTTGGGAGCTTGGGAGGTGGGAGGACCTGGCCTGAGTGCACAGTTGGTGAGATGAGGAGAGAGAAAAGGGAGATGTCCGTGTGGCCAGCCCTGTGCATGGTGCCCGCTGTGGGGTTTGAGGTGGAGAAATGTGGGCCTCATCCTCATGAAAGGAAAGCAGTGCCCTGCAAACAGGAGCTATCCCAGTGGAGCTGCTGGGGTGAAGGGGGATGGGGGGCCGGTGGGGGTGGCGGAGAGGAGCCCTCACAGAGTGGTAACCTGCAGGACGTTTGCTGAATTTCAGATCACAAACAACATCGACCCCGTGGGAAGGATCCAGATGCGCACCAGGAGAACGCTGCGAGGGCACTTGGCCAAAATCTACGCCATGCACTGGGGCACAGACTCCAGGTGAGGGCGTGAGCAGGGTCAGCCCTGAGGCATGGACTGGTCTGGTGGGCGTTGGCCGTGATTTGTAAAGAAAAAGCGAGGGAATTACATCAGGTGTCTGAGCAGCCAGGGGTAGGTTCCCAGGTGCACGCTCCCAGGTCACACATCCACCTGCCCAGGCCCTTTTCTGCCCCGCCCTAGTCAGTCCCTGTCAGCTGTGACCTTCCCTTCCCCTCCTCTTCGGTTCTGCCTGATCCAGGCCCAGTGCCTGTGTGACCTTGGGGAAGTCGCCTAACCTCTCTGTGCCATGGCTCATCCTTCCAGCCTGTTCCTCATGGTTTCTCAGCTGGCACGCTCAGGGTCAGTGCCCAGCACAGGGTAGAGCGTGCTGAGCCTTAGAACAGTGGGTGCCAAGTGCTTTGTCTGGGTTTGCTGCTGGTTTCTCCCTGAGCCCACATCCCACAGCAAGGATGCAGTCCCAGCTGCTGCCCCCTCTCTCTCCCGGCCCATCGGCCCCACCAGCCAGGGAGCTCCCATCGGCACTCATTGTTTCTCCTTTAAATTCTGCCCTTAACTCAGACCCCTTGGCCCCTGGCGGCTGCTCTTCTCCATCGCCTCCCGGTCCTCCCCTCCCCGTTCCCTCCATCGCCCGCACCTGCAGCCTCGCCGACTGGTCTGTTGAGCCTCTTCTCTTAGAGCCGTGGTTCTCAACCTTGGCTGCACATTAGAATCACCTGGGAATCTTTTTTAAAATCAGGATTTTAAAAAGATTCCCAGCCCTGACCGGTGTGGCTCAGTGGACAGAGCGTCGACCTGCGACTGAAAGGTCCCACGTTCGATTCCGATCAAGGGCATGTACCTTGGTTTTGGGCACATCCCCAGTAAGAGGTGTGTAGGAGGCAGCTGATTGATGTTTCTCTCTCATCGATATTTCTAGCTCTAGCCCTCTCTCTTCCTCTCTGTAAAAAATCAATTAAAATATATTTCAAAAAAAGATTCCCAGGTGATTCTAATGTGCCGCCAAGGTTGAGAACCACTGCCTTAGAGGCTGCCTTTCCCAGGCACAACGACAGGACCTGCTGGTGACTTGATGGCTGACACATGCTTTCAGGTGCCCAACAGAAATCTTCAGATGCCTGTCTTTGAGTGGCTTTTTTTTGTAACGTTTGTTAGGAATTCTCAGTTTGGTTTTCTCTTTGTTCGTGAAATTGTCTGCTTTAGAGTGTAAATGGCTTCAGAACAAAATCTTCTATCTTTACTTTGTTCTGTGCAGTATCCCATACAGTTTCAAATGCAAATGAATGGTAATTGAGGCCCTTTCAGTGATACTGCTAATCAGAAAGAATAAAAAGGAAAATGCCCTCACTAGTCAACCCACCTTAGAATTCAAGTAGCCGGTGACCAAACAGTACATGGTCTCTGGGCTCCCTCATCTGTGGGAGCCTCTGTCCTGTCCTGCCCGAACGGGCATTTGTAGCCAGGCCACTTGCCCCGTGAGCCACCTCAGACCCCTCCACAGTGTCTCCTGCAGCCGGCCCCCACCTGGGCCGTCCGGAGGCTCTCAGGGGGCATCACTGTGCCTGCGGGGGGCTGGGAGCTACACCAGGCTGCAGGCAGCTCTTCCTTCCTGGAGGGAAGGGTGCTGTGGCCAGAGCAGTGGGCAGGAGGCAGGGGCTCGGGTGAAGCAGGGAGACAGGTAGGGCCAGATCATCGAGGCTCCGACCACCACGTCTGAGGCCTTACGCCCGGCCTGGGGGTTCCGACTGGAGTTGTGCTGTGAAAGCTGGGGGTCGGGTCTGCGGAAGAGCAGCAGGGCTGGGACAAAGCACATCGAGCTCAGGGTTGTGGTCGCCCCTAAAGAAGGGGGACCCGAAGGGGTACGGGTGTTGGATTGCTCTTGTCCTCTTTCTGGCAGGGCCTGGCTGCTTTTTATTTTATTTTTTTTATATGTTTTTATTGATGTCAGAGAGGAAGGGAGAGAAAAAGAGAGAAACATCCATGATGAGAGAGACTCAGTGATCAGCTGCCTTCTCCACGCCCCCCCCTGGGAATGGAGCCCGCAACCCCGGCCTGTGCCCTGACCAAGAATCGAACCCTGACCTCCTGGTTCATAGGTAGATGCTCAACCTCTGAGCCCCGCCGGCTGGGTGTAGCTGCTTTTTAAACTGGACAGTTACAGCTCTTAATACCTTACGTATGTGGGGCCCTAGTTTATATTCATAAACCAAAGAACAAAAGGTGATGCTAGAAGGACCTCTGCTGTGCAGAGCGTTTCAGAGAAAATCCAAAATAGTTTTTTTAATTTGGATGTACGTTTGCTTACATCAGCTCCGTGTTTTCTGCCTTTACAGACAGGTTATTGCGCAGGGTGTGTTCCTGACTCGGCTGCAGTTATGAACACGAGTCAGTCTGTCATGCTGTGGCGCTCAGACACTCACGCTGTGGCACTGAGGCTCGGGGCGTCGGTGGGCATCACGTCTACATTAGTACCGTGCTTGTTGGCGTTATTAGTAAATACGTTCATGCTTAAGTTCTCTTTGATAACATTTCAGAGTCTCTCTCAGTCACCTGAATGTTACACTTTCCTCCGCTTTCTAAAAGCTGCTGAAGTCTTGTTAGAACTGAGAGCGCAGCCCACCCACCCGGCGAGGCCCAGGAGCCTCCGTCCTCTGAGTGGGAAGGGCTGAGGCCTGGGCTGTGGCCCCTTCGCCTCGGTCAGAGGCCGGCCCTTCCTTCCGGGCTCCTCCTCCCTCTGCGTTGGCGTGGGCGGTGCCTCCCGGTGTCTGGTGGCTGCTCAGTGCCAGGCTGCCCCGGGAGGCGAGTGGACACCCCGGTCTGCAGCGGCTCCCCCGGGATTACGGGGTGTCTCCTCTCACCTTCGGGAGGATCAGCAGGCATTAGCGTTCCTCCGATCCGGCGAGTCAGCAGATACTAAGCTCCCTGAGCGGAGACTTTCCTGAAGGTGACCCTCCAGGAGGGTGAGGGCTCCACGCTGGCCCCTCAGGGCCCGTCCACGGCTGAGCCTGCAGGACAGGCGGCCGGCGCAGAGCGGCCACTGTTAACCCAGAAGTCCCCTCGTGCCCGAGGTGTGCGTGGCCCCCAGATGCAGGGATTTGATTGAAGCAAGTGCTTCTGGAAGATGGGGCACTTGGTTCCGCTCTGAGATGAGGCTGCAGCACGGAGCTAGACTGGCTTTGTCCCTTGGTGACTTCTTGTACCTGTTGCCTCAGAACGTGTGTTTCCGTGAAAAGCGTCCGGATTTTCAGATTTCCAGGTTATGATTGGTTCAGGAAGCCAAACGTGCACGTGACTGAAACGGTTAAAGCCTGTGTGTTTGGATAAAACCTTTAAAATTGAAATTCTTTCTATCATGACTTATCACACTGACTGTCCGGGTAGGGCTGTGCGTGGAGCCGTCACCGTCCCGGGAAAAGGGCGGCTCCTGAGCTGCCTTCTGAGTAGCTGTGGGCCCTGCTTCCTCTCCATTAGTCCCCTCGCCCCTTCACCCCCCTCGCCCCCTCGCCCCTTCGCCCCCTTCGCCCCTTTGTCACGCTGCCCTTGGTGCTGTCCTGTCCTGTCCTCATTCTGCAGAGGCAGACGGAGCACCCGCAACACACAGGCCCCCGCCGATCGCATGTGCCCCGAGCAAGACAAGGGGAAAAGGCTCGTGGCGGTTGGTAGTTGAGCCGGGACCAGGCTCAGGGCCGCGGGAGTCCGTCTGCACTGTGCACGGCGGGGGGCGGGTGTGAGGCCGCCTCAGTGCCCCCTGGCCTGGACCCCAGGGTCGGCTCCGTGTGGGAGCGGCTCAGGAATCTGGGTCTCAGAGCTGGTTCCCTATGTCAAGGCCTGGCGTGCACAAGAACAGACAGGAAGTTGCACACTCCATGTTTCCTACCACCTGTGTTCGTGAGACTCTGTGAACAGACTCAGACAGAAGCAGTGCTGAGTGGCCACTGTCCCGGCTGACCCAGCACGTGGCGGGGGCTAGGCCCCTGAGAAGCCGGCGCTGTCCCAGCTGCTGTCCGTGGGAACGTGCTCGTCACGCTTTCAGCGTTGGTCTGATAATTGGGACTTTTCCTTCGGGTGGCGAGTAAGTGTGGCCTGTCTCCAGCACAGCCGCTCTGACGCACACGAGAGCCGTCACGGCCGCGTGTGGCGGTGGCTGTGGCCCTGACGTGCTTGTGTGTGTCTTCCCTGCAGGCTTCTCGTCAGTGCCTCGCAGGACGGCAAGCTCATCATCTGGGACAGCTACACCACCAACAAGGTAGGGACTGCGCGCCCTCCCCAGGCTGCCGGACTGAACTGTACAATGAGATACATGTGTATTCCAGAGCCAGAATGGATAGGAAATACTCAGCAACTTACACAGTGAATCTTTGTATTCTGCATTATTCTTTAAGACCTTTAGGCTCCCACACGCTGCTCGTCCCCACTGCCCAGCTCAGCTCTGCTCCCAGCAGGCGGGAGGGCGGCTCCTAATGCGCCCGGGAGGCGGGATTCCAGTTTTAACTCAGTGCGGGAAATCTCATGTTTTATTTAAAAATGCAGAAGTCTAGCTTTTCATTTGGTTATTCGTTTGTTTTTTAAATATATTTTGTTGATTTTTTACAGAGAGGAAGGGAGAGGGATAGAGAGTTAGAAACATCGATGAGAGAGAAACATCGACAAGCTGCCTCCTGCACACCCCCTAGTGGGGATGTGCCCGAAACCCAGGTACATGCCCTTGACCGGAATCGAACCTGGCCCCCTGCAGTCCGCAGGCCGACGCTCTATCCACTGAGCCAAACCGGTCAGGGCTAGTAATTCGTTTTTATGAGACATCACCTGAGGGGCATTGTATCGAAGTATAAATTAAATTTGTCTAAAGAGTGATCCAAGGGGGTGTCACCTGGAGCGAAGCAGTGCTGTCACTGGTCCCACTCAGCTGTGTTTCAGGGGCGCTGGCTGCGTGTGAGCACAGAGCCTGGCGCAGCTCGCGGCCGGTTCTAGGACTTGGGGAAAACCCTTGTTTTATACGTGAACTGGTAGCCATTTTGACCGGCCAGTGGCTTTTTTTTTAAAGATTTAAGTGAATGAGACTTAAGTGAATGATTGCTAGCCAGTAAGCCTTAAAATACAATAGTAAAGGAACAGTCTTTCCTTTCGACACGTGATTTCCATTAGGAGGCTGTCTTGTTACT
Source organism: Myotis davidii (assembly GCF_000327345.1). Classification (NCBI taxonomy): domain Eukaryota; kingdom Metazoa; phylum Chordata; class Mammalia; order Chiroptera; family Vespertilionidae; genus Myotis; species Myotis davidii. The sequence goes on along the minus strand of NW_006296809.1, from coordinate 727,808 downwards.
GAGGGTCTATCTCGTCATCAGTTGCGACTTTATTAAAACTATAGATTGAGTTCTGGAGCACCGGTTCCTAATTACGTTACTGCTGTATCTGACGGGCCACACCTGCAAATTATGTTCAAAGTAATTTCAGTAGCTACTGTGTTAAAACATGAGTGTGTTTGCGTCTGTTCTGTCATGTAAGTCCACGCCATCCCGCTGCGGTCCTCGTGGGTCATGACCTGTGCGTACGCGCCTTCTGGGAACTACGTGGCCTGCGGAGGCCTGGATAACATTTGCTCCATTTACAATCTGAAAACTCGCGAAGGGAATGTGCGTGTGAGTCGTGAACTGGCCGGACACACAGGTACGCGCTCTCTCCAGTGACCTCACAGCGGGTCAGCCTTCTCACCTCTGCTCAGTAACTACCTCGTGAGGGTGGTCGCGGTCATGGCAGGAATACTCTGAAAGAGCAGGAGGCCTCGCTAGGCCGTTACCGGGAAGAAGACTTTGGGTCTTAGGCCCTGGGGCGTCTGCTTCCAGGGTTCTCTGGTGCTTGCTGAGGCCACTGCCGCTCAGTCTGCATCTCCTGCTGCACCGTCTTCCGTCCTGAGCACCTTCCACCAGGGTTTGCAGTGTGAACGTACCTGTGTGTGTAGTGTGCATATGCGTGTGTGCGTGCACTGATCCGTGGGCGTCAGTGGGCTCCTCGCGGCCCCACACCAGGGCCCTCGGTGCGAGGCCACAGGCTGGGAGGTGGCCGGGGGGTGCGGGAGCCGAGCAGGTCTCTGTCCGTTTGCCTGTGTCTGGCTGCGACAGAGGGGACTGTTCCTGGAGAAGGGCTCGTCCTAGGGTTTTACTTTGGTGGCTGCTTCTCAGTCCTGTAACGACTTCCCACAAGGCTCACCTGCCTCGGGCACAACACGGGAGAAGGTGGTGACTCACGGAGCAGCTAGTTCTGCTCTGACTTCAGCCAGGTGGCCCGTCACATCACTTCCAGCCGGTCGCGAGCCTGTCCTGCGTCCTTCAAACGCGTGATGGTGGAGAACACAGTGTCCTCTCGGTAAAGGGCACCGAGGCGCTCTGCGAGGCCACAGCCCGCCGGCGTCAGGCTGCTCCGTGTGTCAGAGCAGAGGCACTGCCCAGGCCCGAGGGCGTGAGAACCTCGGCGAGGGCTGTGCCTGCTTCTCCCTGTTGGCTCGGGCGGTTCTTGCTCATCCACCGGAGCCCTGTCAGCAGAGCGTGCGCTCTCTCTCGAGTCTGACTCTCCCTGCGGGACTGGCCCTCTTGTCACGATGCTGGCGGCTTACAGGAGGCTCCCACCCATTGCCTTCCCACTTGACCGTGCTGGTCAGTAGCGCCCCCTGTCGTTCTCACAGGCTCAGCCTTTCCCATGCTGTGGAGTCCTGTTTCCCATGACATTCGTGCCGGGGATGCGGCTCCATCACTTACCTGCCTCCTGGCCTGCCCTTCTCTGCGGTGGCTGCGTTTTTATCTGTGGGCGGTTTTGGTGGCCTCTTTCCATTACTTTTAGTGGTTTGTCTAGGGATTCAAAGCACATTTATCATTTTTCATGGTCTCCTAGGGGTTCCTATTGTACCAGTTCATGTGAAATGCAAAACCCTGGAGCCATACAGGCCCATTTCCTGCTCTTGGTGACGCCTCTGTCGGGGTCACACCTGCATGTGTAATAGGCCCATGACACACCGTCACAATAAGAATGTATTTTAAAATCTATATATAGGTTTTAATTGATTTCAGAAAGGGAGAGAGATGGAGACATCAATGATGGGAGAGAAACATCATCGATCAGCTGCCTCCTGCCCGCCCCCCCACCGAGGATCGAGCCCATACCCCAGGCATGTGCCCTGACTGGGAATCGAACCGTGACTTCTTGGTTCATAAGTCAACACTCAACCACTGAGCCACGCAGGCTGGGCTAAAACCTGTTTTGTAAAATGTGGTTGTCTCAGCAGGTGTCACGTGTCCCAGGCTCTGTTCCGCGGCTCAGCTTGCAGCTCAGGCCACACAACCATTTCCACCCCGACTTGTCTGCTACAGCTGCATCGTAGCAAACAGACCCGCTCTCTGCTCTGCCCTGACGCCTGTGCGCCTCCCCCATGCTCTGTCCGTCCTCTCTCCCCACAATAAGAGGGCTCCAGGGGGGCAAGAAGTGACCTTCTGTTCATGGATGTGTCCCGGGATGGGGGGCAGGGGGGCACTCCAGGCACGGGGGTCTCCTGTGCACTGAGTGGATGAGCAAGCGAGTGAGGAGCAGGCGGGATCCATTCTCCCTCCTGTCACAAGAGGGGGGGAGAGCACGTGCCCCATGTGTGGCAGCTCCAGTGCCCTGTGGGCACAGTGCCACGGCCTCCTTGGTCCTGGGGTCCTGGCCGCCCTAGCCCTGCCCGGGCCCTGCCCAGCAGTGCTGCACACGGGCGGAGGGGCCGATAGGCAGGGTCTTCCCGTTCTGCCCACGGGTTTCTGTTTACAAGACCCTAGAGCAGTGATGGCGAACCTATGACACGCAAACTCACTTTTTTGGTTGATTTTTCTTTGTTAAATGGCATTTAAATATATAAAATAAATATAAAAAATATAAGTCTTTGTTTGACTATGGTTGCAAAGATCAAAAAATTTCTATATGTGACACGGCACCAGAGTTAAGTTAGGGTTTTTCAAAACGCTGACACGCCGAGCTCAGAAGGTTCGCCATCACTGCCCTAGAGAGTGGCGCTGGCAGATTTGGGTCACTGTCTGGGTCTGTTTCCAGGTTACCTGTCCTGCTGCCGCTTCCTGGATGACAATCAGATCGTGACCAGCTCTGGAGACACCACCTGGTGAGTGCCTGACCCCGCCTGCCCTCACAGGGCTCGGCCACCCCGGCTCTGGGTAGGAGAACAGAGGCCCTTTTTTGTTTTGTTTTGTTAATACTCACCTGAGGATACTTTTTTCATTGGTTTGTAGAGGGAGTGGAATGGAGGGAGGGAGGGGGCCAAGAAAGGGGGGCGGGCATCGATGTGTCTCACATTAATTGGTTGCCTCCTGCAAGTGCCTGATGGGGGCTGGGGAATGAACCTCCAACTCAGGTATGTGCCCTTGGCTGGGAATTGAACCCATGACCCTTCTGTGTGTGGGCCGATGCTCTAACTGCTGATCCACACTGGCCAGCGTGGAAATAGGTTCTTGCCATGAATGGGGGTGTTGTCCATCCTGTGAAATGGCCATGAGACTTCAGGGCAAGAGGCAGTGCAAGGGGATTGAGTTCACTGTGCCTTGTGGATTGTGAAGCTTTGATATAGACGTTGTGCCTCCGTGTGTGTGGGAAGCCCTGCTTTCCTTCCCACCGGCAGCCCTGGGAGCAGTGGGCGATGGGCCCCTCCCCACACTGCAGGGCCCAGCTCCCAGTGGCGTGCACCGTGTTTCTGAATGTTCCGAGTTCTCGTCTTTGTACAGACAGAAGCCCCTTAAATAAACCCTGGAGTGTTTTCACTCGTGGCTCCAAACCACGTCATGTACATGCTCAGGTTGTTTTACAAGAGGCCTGTGAGACCCCGTCTGATTTGTCTTAAGTCAATGCGCACGGGTTTCCTGTGTCCTGGGGTTGGAAGGACACTGGTCACTGGCCGTCGGCGAATGTGGGGGCTCCGTGTGTGTCTCCTGCTGCAGTGCCCTGTGGGACATCGAGACGGGCCAGCAGACGACCACCTTCACTGGACACACCGGGGACGTCATGAGCCTTTCCCTCGCTCCCGACACCAGACTGTTTGTGTCCGGTGCGTGTGATGCTTCAGCCAAACTCTGGGACGTGCGAGAAGGGATGTGCCGGCAAACGTTCACCGGCCACGAGTCCGACATCAACGCCATCTGTGTGAGTGGCTGCCCCGCGGCAGGTCCTTGGCCAGCGCCGCATTAGATTGGTTACTGCACACACAGAATTCCCATTCAGTTTTCGATGTTTTCAGGGTTAGACGTTCTCTATTTTCTCTGCAAATACAACCTAATTTACTAAGAACTCCCTGTAGAACATCTGAAAGCGGTGCGGTCTGTCCGCGGGGGCCAGCTCATTCTGTGCTCGGCTGGCCTCCAGCCCTGGGCTTAAGGGGGCGGGGGGCGCACAGGTTGCAGCAACTCCCCCGCGTGCAGCCTCTGCGGGCGGGGCTTCCCTTCTCCGCATCCCCGCGCCTGAGGGCCTGGCCTTCCCCGCCTTCCTCCACGGGGCTCGCCTGACTGCTGGTGGCTGCAGAGAAGCAGGCTTCGGTGGTGCCTGCCCTGGGGGTCCTGTGGCCCCTGTGGCCCCGTGTGCTCCCTGGGTCCCTGTGATGTGGGCCCCAGGTGCTGTCAGCGCGCAGCCGTCGTCCTGCTCTTGGGCAGTGGTATTTCCAATGTTTATTTATTTTTAAAATATATTTTATTGATTTTTTTTACAGAGAGGAAGAGAGAGAGATAGAGAGTTAGAAACATCGATGAGAGAGAAACATCAATCAGCTGCCTCCTGCACACCCCCTCTAGGGAAGTGCCCACAACCCAGGTACATGCCCCTGACCGGAACCGAACCCGGGACCTTTCAGTCCGCAGGTCGACGCTCTATCCACTGAGCCACACCGGTTTCGGCTCCAATGTTTATTTTTTGTGCCTTTGCACACTCTTGATTTGCTTTCTCTTTCCAGTTCTTTCCAAATGGCAATGCATTTGCCACTGGTTCGGATGACGCCACCTGCAGGCTGTTTGACCTCCGTGCGGATCAGGAGCTCATGACTTACTCCCATGACAACATCATCTGCGGGATCACCTCCGTCTCCTTCTCCAAGAGCGGGCGCCTCCTCCTCGCAGGGTACGACGACTTCAACTGCAACGTCTGGGACGCACTCAAAGCCGACCGGGCAGGTAGGTGACGGCTGGGGCCTGTCTGTGTGTCCTGGACACTCGGACTATCTTTCAGGATGGACATGACTCCTCGGATAAGCCCAGGTGTTCAGGTTTCTGTCCGTCAGGCAGGCTGTCTGTGCTGGGCCTGCCTGAGTACACCTGCCAGGCCGCCGGCAGCCAGGAGCTGACCATACAGGCCTGGCACCCCTGCACACACCAGACGCTTTTCCCACCCACGTGTGTGGTGCCCAGGTATCCCCAGTGGGCAGGAAAGGGGGTGCCCGTGAAGAGTCTGAAGTTCACACTTCAGAGGCTGATGCGTGGTTGCCAGGTGGATCCACACACACAGGTGTGCGGACGATGGGAGCTCCCTGACTGCACGTGGCCTCGGGCAGCGGATGGCATTTAGAGTTGCTGGCTGTTGGTCCCTGGCGCGGGAGGGCGGAAGAGGGCACGGAGCCCTGGCACGGTGGGGCCTCACCTTGACTTCCGCTTCTGGAGGGCCTCCTTCCTGCCCCAGTCGAACCCTCAAGCTCCCTGCGCAGTGGCTGCTGCTGGGACACCGGCCTCGAGTGACTGCTCTCGCTTGCTCCCAGGTGTCCTGGCCGGGCATGACAACCGCGTCAGCTGCCTGGGGGTGACTGACGATGGGATGGCTGTGGCCACAGGGTCCTGGGACAGCTTCCTCAAGATCTGGAACTAACACCGGCAGGTAACACTTGGGAGATGGTGGTTTGTGGTTTCTGGGTTCATGGTGGAGATTGACGGTGCGGTGAGGTGAGCCTTGACCTCAGCTGAGTGCGGTGCCCTCGGCCTCACACCCAGACGGCACCACCAGCCACCTGACAATGGGCCTCTGCTGAGAGGCCCTGTCTCTCTTTACTTTTTTTTTTTATGTCTTTTTGTTGTTGGTGTTAATCCTCAGCTGAGGATACTTTTCCATTAATTTTTTTCTTCTTTTTTTAGAGAGTGGAAGGGATGTGGGAAGAGAGAGAGACAGACAGACAGACAGACAGACACACACATTGATTGGTTTCCTCCCACATGGGGCCCCAACCAGGACTGGGGATCGAGCCTGCAACTGGGGTATGTGCCCCTGACCAGAATCGAACCCAGGACTCTTCAGTCCACAGGCTGACACTCTATATCTACTGAGCCAAACTGGCCGGGGCTCTTTTTACATTTTTTAAAATGTATTTATTATGGTGACAGTAGTTACTAAAATTGTGTAGGTGTCAGGTGCACAACTCGATGACGCATCACCTGATACTGCACTGTGTTCACCACCCAAGGCCAAGTCTCCTTCCATCACCCCTGTCCCCTCCCCACCCTCTCTCTCCCCACCCTCTCCCTCCCCACCCCTTTCCCTCTGGTGATCACCACACTCTTGTCTGTGTCTTCGAGGTTATTTCCCTTCACTTAATCCCTTCACCTTTCTCACCAGCCCCCCAGCCTGCTCCCCTCTGATGGCTGCAGTCTGTTCTCTGTCTCTATGAGTCTGGTTCTGTTTTTCCTTTTTCCATTTTGTTTGTTTACTTTTCAATAAGTTTAAATCCTTGATGGGCACAGCATCGCACAGATTCTGTGTCCAGCGGCCTCAGCGGAAAGGCTGCTGGGCACTCGGCAAGAACTGCCCACTGTTGGCAGAGCAGTTCCCTTTCCCAGGTGGCTCCGGTTGTGCTCGGTCTGCCCACCAGGAGTCACTGTGCTGTTCTCTGCTTTGTCCGCACAGCCCAGAGAGAGTTCCGTTTCATCTCGAGCACAAACACCTTCGCTTCTAAGAAGAGCCTGGCCACTGTGGCTCAGTGGTTGAGCATCAACCTATGAACCAAGAGGTCACAGTTCGATTCCCGATTAGGGCCCAGGTTGCGAGCTCAATCCCCAGTGTGGGGCGTGGAAGAGGCAACCGATCAATGATTCTCTCTCATTGTTGATGCTTCTCTCTCTCTCTCCCTTCCTCTCTGAAATCAATAAAAATATATTTTAAAAAAAGGAGAGCTGTGGGCTCCCTCTGGTTCTGGAGACCCCGCTTATAGCCGTCAAAAATGGCCTTGGACACAGCTTTGTGGACATACTTGTCCTTATAAGAGTCCTGTTCCCAGCAGCCTCCGCAGGGTCCAGGGTGGCAGAAAACGCTGGTTTGGTTTTGTTTGTCAGTTCATTTTGTTCATTAGATTCCACATATAAGTGAAACCATGTGGTGCTTGTCTTTCTCTGACTCACTCACTGAGCAGAACGCTCTCGGGGCTCTTGCTCACGTCTCTAAACTCTGCTTCCAGCAGCAGGCGGACGCCCGTGACTGGAAGACCATTCCACCCCGAAGCGTTGCAGCGATCGCATTTCCAATCCTCCCGACTAACGCGGACGCCCTCCCTCGAACTGCAAAAGGGCACGATCTTCCCTTCACTTCCTGCTGGAACCAAGAGCACAATCCCACGAGAGAAGCCCTGCTGTGAACTCGACGCGTCGTGCATCCTCCCGGGACCATTGTCTTTGTTTGCTTTTTGTCTTGAATGAAGTTAGAAGGAAATACTAGAGTCAGAATGTTCGCCACCAAGGAGCTCAGTGTAGCGTGAGGCAGACACACCTGGCCACGCGTGGGCTTGGGCTCAGGTCCGGGACCCCGTCTGACGCTCGAGCAGAGCAAGTCGAGGACTGGATCTTGTCATCGGCTCCAAATTCCAGGTGGTGTTTGTAACAGGATTTGAAAACATTCATGTTTCCTTTTTACAATATCTTTGTGTTTAGTAGTTAAACAGAGAGAGAGGGTCTAGCGCGGCCTCTCTGAAGTTGTTAATGATGTAAATTTAGTCCCTGTTTTTAAAATTTTTTTGTCTAGTGTCACATGGTTGTTGCACAGACATGGCACAGAAAGAGCAGACCCGAGCGTGGTGACCAGCAGAGTCCAATCAGGCACCTTTCTCCCCGCGTCCTCTGCCTCTCCCTTCAGTCCCAGCCTCCCCTGGGGTTTCCTTGTGACGTGGGGAGTTTATAATAATAGCCTAACACTACCCCTGCCCCGCCCCCTGTCACAACCTCTGTGTTCGAGAGAGGTGCCCGTCCTGTGCTTGGATAGTCAGTCAATTATTTGTGTATGAAACAATGTAAAAATCAATGTTTTGAAAATAATGATCTCAAACTTTCTAAGTTAAATTTTAAACAATTGGATCGTTGGCCGCACTGGGGGCTAACTCTTAGACTCGCATGCTGTAGGAATGCTCATGTGTGCGTTAGCGCTCAGGCCTAGGTGTTCTTTTTCTTTACGAATAACCTCTTTCAAGTTGTAACCATTTCCGGCTCCAGCCACGATCGCTGCCACTCTGCACGCACCGGAAGCAGCACCGTAAGCAGCGCGACACGCTTGAGTAGCAGGATAAGGCACTGTTTCCTTTATTTCTTAAAAACAAACACCAAGTCCTGTTCCAAATGATGCTGTTGGATTTGGGGGGTGGGGTGGGCAGGGAGCGGAGACCGGCCGGCTCTGTAACTCCTCACGGCCGTGTCCTGCGGAACCAGCCTCTGCACCTGAGGCAGGTCGTTTTCTAACACAGACTTCCCGGTGCCCCCAGCCGTCCCGCAGGTGTCCCAGCAGCGCCCGCTGTGCTGGGGGGCGGGGTGCTGGGCCCGCCCGGGCGCTCCCGCTGGCTGTCTGCGCCCCTGCACACGTGGACACGTGGACACGTGGGCCTGGGTCTGCGGGGCGCGGGGCGGAGCCCTCCAAGCGACACCCTGTAGGCCGCCTGCACCTGCTCTCCCTTTTGTATTTAATTTTCAGTCCGTGTGCTGCAAGGAAGCTGGACGCGAGGTCGGCCCTGCATTCAACTGTCCTGTTATTTAAGCTGAAATAAAGCAGTTTGACGTGAGGGACCTCGGTGTGGCGGCTGCTCCCGTGTTTTCCCGCTGCGAGAACCCCAGAAAGCAGGGGTGGGTCCCCAGGTAGCCCCCGAGCGCAGGCACCCAGCCCTGGCCACCTGTCCCCACCCAGACGTCCATCCCGAGCCTGTGGGTCAGGACGGGCCTCCTGCCGGGGCACAGGGACGGGCCCACCACCATTCTGAAGCTCACAGGGCGGCACTTGCTCCTGAGTGGAGACCCCCTCTGAGGAGGCACCAGCCGGAGGCCCTGGATTTGCCCGGGTGCAGGTGGCACCCGCGCACCCTCCTCCCCCATCACGGGGCACTCTCGGCCACTCCCAGGGTCGGTCTGTTCTGTGCAAATTTCCCTGGGAGCCCAGCTCCCCGGCCTCAGCCAAGCGCTCCCTGACCACTCAGGGCTGGGCTCCAGCGGCCCCCACAACCACCGCATTGGTGCTGGGCGCCCGGCGCCTGTCTGCTCGTGGCAGCGGCATTCACTCCGCCAGCGCGGGTTTTCCTCCATCCCCAGCGCCCGAGCAGGGCCTGGCGCTCACCAGGGAGCCAATGGCTTCGTGTCCCCAGCCCACTCCGCCCTCTACCAGTCCCATGGCCCTGGGGACAGGCAGCCCCTCCTCCCCAAGCGCCCCCCCACCCTGCTCAGCTCCCCACCTGGAGGTCTCCAGTCCCCCCACCATCGCCAAGCCCCCTCCCTGTGTCCTGCTCAGTCCTTCCCAGAGCCCAGGCCAAACCCTGCCCCTCAGGTCCTCACTGGGTGACCTCGCCTTCGGATCCCCGGATCCCTGTTGAAAACTGCCCACAACAAAAGCACCTGCATCCTAGAGGCCTTGAAAGAGCTGAGTCCCGGGTGCGAGGAGTCTGAGGAGTCAGGACAGGCGGGCTAGGCCTCGGGGGCTCCCACTCCCACCCCAGGCTGCCTCCCAGAGTTGGGGGGCAAAGGGGTGCCGTGCCTGCTGTGCTCTCTGCCCTGCTGCTCTTCCTCACTCTGGGCAGGGCATCCCTTCCCCAGCACCTGGGGAGGGCCCTGCCTCGGGGGAAGTCTCCTTCCTGCCTGAGCGGTGAGCCTGGCTCTTGGCTGGTCTCCGGGGAGAGGTGCTGGCCTCTCCCCCGCCCTGGAACCAGCCTTCACAGGCGACTAGTGGCCTATCCTAGACTGGCCTCTGGAGGGTGAGGCACGGCCAGGCAGGAGGGCCGGACCGGTCCTAGGTCTGCTGGCTGGAGGCCAGAGGGATAAATGAGGACCTCCCGGGAGCCAGAGACCCCTCCACAGGGAGCCTCCCACCCTCCCTAGCTCCCAGGCTCCTGGCCACTTCCACTCCACTTTGGGTGCTGGGCAGCCTCTGGTCACCCCGGCATTCACCCCAGCCAGGTACAGCTGAGGCCAACGTCCCAGAGCTGGGAGCAGGACCCCAAGGAGGAGCACCCCTTTGGCTCCCTGCATATGTGAGCCTGGTGCATCCCCTTCCTGTCCTCTAGAGCCAGGGAGTCCCCTTGACCACCCAAAATCCAGGGTGCCCCCTCCATGAGCCCAGCTTTGGGCAGCAGCTCCATCACCCTGCTCCACACCTCCCTGGTGCAAGCTCCTGCCTCTCTCACCCCCTGCCCCCCCATCCTCCCCCCGCTGTCCCTTGAAAGTGTGGGTCCAGGCCTGCCAGCGGGGCTCAGGGATTGAGCCTTGACCTATGAACCTGGAGGCCACGGTTCCATTCCTGGGCAGGGCACATGCCCGGGGTGCGGGCTCGATCCCCAGTAGGGGGCCTGCAGGAGGCAGCCGGTCAGTGATTCTCATCACTGATGTTTCTTCCTCTGTGAGCAGCTCCATCACCCTGCTCCACACCTCCCTGGTGCAAGCTCCTGCCTCTCTCACCCCCTGCCCCCCCATCCTCCCCCCGCTGTCCCTTGAAAGTGTGGGTCCAGGCCTGCCAGCGGGGCTCAGGGATTGAGCCTTGACCTATGAACCTGGAGGCCACGGTTCCATTCCTGGGCAGGGCACATGCCCGGGGTGCGGGCTCGATCCCCAGTAGGGGGCCTGCAGGAGGCAGCCGGTCAGTGATTCTCATCACTGATGTTTCTTCCTCTGTGAAATCAATAAAAATATATATATATTTTTAAAGTGTGGGTCCAGGTTTTGGGGGTGTGAAATTTAAACAGTATGGAGCCATTTTTTTTAAAAAAAGAATACCAAGAAACAAATACCGAACTTTGTTAAGGTCGTCTGCAGCTCTGGCAACAGGGAAAGTAGGCAGACTGCTTTTCTGGACCCCTGAGCCCCTCGGGGGCTCACCCTGCCTCCAACACCCAGCCAAACTGGGCTCCGTCCCACAACAACCCCACCTGCGTGCTGCTGCTGGCCCTCCCCCCACCCCAGCCTGACAGAGCCTCTCTAAGCCCCTTCCGGACACCCCCAGGCACCCCTCCCAGCGGGGCCCTGTGATTGCGTGATTGCCAGGTCAGGCACCCAAGGGAGATGCAGCTGTTTTCTCCGAAATGAGGAAGGATTCCTGTTCCTGCCGGTGTGGGGGGTGGGGTGGGGATGGGGGTTTGCCATGGTTACAGACATGCACCTGCACAAATTCCTTTTAGAGAAGGGACACAGGAAGGGCGCCTGCCTTGTCACTTGGTGAGTGACACCGCCTGGACTCACGCTGTGGTCGCCTTCTCTGCAGACGGTCCTGCTCTAGAAGGTTCTCTGCAGGCCAGTGCTAGGTCAAACACTGGTGTTATTCTTTCACCAGTGAATATCCCAAAATGCAACACCAAGGGGATCTCCTGTGGGTGTGGCTGGTGGCCACTTTGGGGAAGCAAAGTTCTCAAAACAACTTGCTGGGGAAGTTACACAACTTGAGAAATACCCTCACACTTTCCCCATTCTTGTCCCCTTTCCACTCACCCCGGTGACCCCACTGCCCAGTGGCCCGAGGACAGCAGTGAAACATGTTCTTTTCTGCGAGCAGTGGTGTTCCAGGTCGAGGGACACGGGGCCAGGAGGCCCAGCCAGAGCAGACCGACGGCGGCTGGTAGGGGGGCTGGGGAAACCTGGGTCCAGGTGGCTGCAGGGGGTCAGGGTGCTCCGCGTCGGGGAGTCCTCAGTGTAGAGGAGGAATGATGGCTGGCACACGGGGAGCCAGGCAGGTCACAGAGTGCCCCGTGCACATTGCTGTTCACCTCCGGCAGGGACCCTGCAGCAGCGTGTTCCTGACGTGTCCCTGGCACACCGTCGGCACAGGATTCCTGAATGCACTGGGTGTGACTTTCAGTTCAGGAAGCCACGGGAGAGCCCACGGGGGGCAGCAGCTCCGCCAGAGGCTACACGATGGGCACTGTGGCCTGGTTCCCTCTCCTGTGCTGGCAGCCGCGGGGCGTGGCTCTGTCGTAGGTCCTTACACTGAGTTTTGGTTCCCAAAACATGTTCTTTCTAAGCATAAGTCATCATGGAATCCTCGTCGGTGGTGTCACCACGCATGGGGGCCTGTAGTCAGCCTGCCTGGGTTTGGGGAGGGGAGTGAGGTGGGATAGGAGTCAGGAGTGGGGGGCAGGGGTGGGCGGGCAGCCCTCAGTGTGAGTGGGGACCAGGGCTCATCCTCGGTTACCAGACAGGGGAGGGAGCCAGGCTCTGAGCGGGTCTGCCTAGAACTGGCTGGTGGCGTGTGGTTCTTGACTTTGTGCAAAAAAGATTTCACAACAGGAGTCGAGGGGATCGTGAGTGTTTATTAAAGTTGGGGACAGTGAAACAAGGACGGAGTTGGAAGAAGCAACAGGAGGCGTAGGCTGGGCTGCCTAGCTCACTGGGAAGTCGGAGAACCGAGGGCCTCGGGGACAGTTCAGGGGGGTTCATCCAGGGAGAGCTGCCACTGCCCATTGCTCCCTGGGTGCCTGTTTCCTGGGGACCCTTAAGGTTTCGAAGGTGCGTGCCTGGGGGGAAGAAGAGGGGAAGGCACGGGTATGCTCCCCAGGGGCAGAGTGCGTGCGTGCGTGCGGGTTTTTATTTCTCTCTTGCAGGCGGGAGTCTTGGGAAGGTCTCGGGGAGGGTCTCAGCAGGATGCGCATCAGCTTCCGGGTGCACCTGTCAGGGTCACATCCCTGCTGGCTGGTTGGCGCCAGGCTGGGCAGGGCCATCAGTCATTGCAGCGGGTCCTGTGCCCACCTGGTTTTGCTGCTTTCCTTGGCCTAGAGCTGAAATACAACTGAGGCCTGGATGTCATCTCTAGAGAGCTGACCTGCACCTGGCGGGAAATTGCACAGTTTGTCCAGCTCTCTGCCTCAGTTTCCCCATTCTACTTGCCAAGGAATTGTCCTGGCTTTTCACTCTCCGATGTCATTCTGCGGAGAGTCAGCGCCCGTCCATCTGCGGGGCTGGTGTCCAAGGACCGCACCCCCGCTGCGAACACGGGGCCCGGGGCTTGCGGGCGG
>NW_006296809.1:704791-714523 GCF_000327345.1 Myotis davidii | reverse complement strand
ACCCTGCTGGGCGGGACGCTGGGAGCCCGGCCCCGGGCAGCGGTCAGTCTCCGAGGCGTTTGCCCCGGGCGCTACCCAAGGCCCTGCCGCCGAGCGCGCTTCTCTCCGGAATAACCGGCTCCCGTCGCTAGCCGGCCGCACTTCTCGCCGCGCCCTCGGGGGCCGTCAACCTGCCGAATGCAGAGGCCGCCAGTGCTCATGGGAGTTGGTGGCTTATGCGTTGTTTTTTTTGTGCTTTCCCCCCCAACATATTTGTATTGATTTCAGAGAGGAGGGGAGAGAGAGAAACATCAGTGATGAGGGGGGGTCATTCATTGATCGGCTGCCTCCTGCACACCCGCTACTGGGGATTCCACCCGGCGAGTGCCCTGACCCCCGACCCTGACCGGGGATCTAACGGTGACCTTCAGGTTCATAGGTCGGCCCTCAACCACTGAGCCACACCCAGACCCGCCTGCGGCCTATGTCCTTATTACCTGAAATCACAGCTTCTCTGCAGGCCTGACTGTTACAGCAGCTAGAGGAACCCTGGAGCGGGGCTGGAGGGGGGCTGGGGGGCCGGAGAACAGGCCCCGGCCTCCTGGGCTTCACCGCCACCCCACCTGCCCTGCTGACCACTGAGGGCCTCAGGCCCTGGGTGCTGGACCAGTGCAGGCAGCTGGTGCCTGCTGGTGGTTGGTGGCTGCCCGTTGGCACCCACTCCGCTCCTTGCCATTCTCTGCATTCCATTCATCAGGACAGGTAGATGGCAGTACCAGACAATGGGTGAAGGTGTCTGGGTGCCCGCTCACTGCAGAGGGACCAGGTGGGCAAGGGCCAGCTGGGCAGACCCGTGTGTCCTCACCTTCCGGGAGGGTCCTGCTGCCCCTCAAAAAGCCCCTTCAGGTCCCTGATGCTGGAAGGTGTGGGCTGAAGGTCAGGCTCCTGCCCCACGTAGAACTTTCTAGAAGTCTTTGTGAGGGCCAGTCTCACCACATCCTTGCTGGCCTTGGGGGGAGAGGAAAAGACGAGGTAATAGGGCCCCCCAGCTCATTACTGGCTAATGAGGTTGGACAGTTTCCCATTTCTGTGACCAAATGAAGTTTCCTTTTTTATTCAGTTTCAAGAAATATGTTTTGTGTGTGTGTGTGTGTGTGTGTGTGTGTGTGTGTTTAAATTGATTTCAGAGGAAGGGAGAGAGAGAGAGAGAGAGAAACATGGATGATGAGAGAGAATCATCAGGTCGTACACGGGATCAAGCCCGCAACCTGGGCCTGTGCCCTGACTAGGAATCGAACTGTGACCTCCTGGCTCATAGGTCGACGCTCAACCACTGAGCCCCGCCGGCCGGGCAACAGGTACATATGGAAACTCACACTGGAATCATGATTTAGGTTCCTGTCTGTCTGTCTGTGTGTGACTTGTGTTGTTTTTATACATTTACTTGGGCACCTCCCTGTGTCTCCACCACTTCGCCTCTGAATACTCATTACTGGGCTCCAGCACAGTTTCCTAATTAACTCCACCCCACACAGAAGTAGTTGGTTAAAATTAGGTTCCTGCTGTCAGGAGCTTGAATGAACTTGGGTAGAGTTAGAATTTCAGCTTTTCAGAGCAGTTAACCACCAAGCAGACTTGAGTTAAATGTGCTCCTGACTCACCATTGTCAGAAAAGTATGCTGTGGAGGGAATACTTTAAGTTTTAAAATATTCAGAGTGATTATTTTATTTTTTTTTAAAGTTTACTTTTTTTAAAAATATATTTTATTGATTTTTTACAGAGAGGAAGGGAGAGAGATAGAGAGTTAGAAACATTGATGAGAGAGAAACATCGATCAGCTGCCTCCTGCACATCTCCTACTGGGGATGTGCCCGCAACCCAGGTACATGCCCTTGACCAGAATCGAACCTGGGACCTTTGAGTCCGCAGGCCGACGCTCTATCCACTGAGCCAAACCGGTTTCGGCCAGAGTGATTATTTTATAAAATAGTTGACTGCCTGGTCATCAAACAGCTTCTAGATAACCTATGATAATAAAAGTGTAATATGCAAATGGACTGAACGGCTGAATAGCAGAACGACTGTCTGGACGACCTTCAGACAAAGCCGGCCGCGAGGGCGGAGGCAGCGGGCTGCATGGCCTGCGCTCGCACGGACTTCTTCATCGGCCTCTCGTGTGTAATAAATAGACAGTTCGTAAGGACATGTGCGTTTTGTGGTTTGGATTGGCTTACCGTACTGTATCAACTGTTTCGAGATACTTACGAACTCCCAGGAGGCTGTAGAATGGTACAGAGAGAAGCGTTCCTCGCCCAGCGCCCAGGGTTGCCGCCCACACTGAGGGCACAGTAGCGTGAGCACCAGGAAGTGGACATGGGAAAATGCCTGCAGGACACCACCCTCTGCAGTTGCCACCAGTCTTACCGCGTGTGCCTTGCGTGTTCGCTGTGTGTCCGTTCGTGTGGCTGCTCACCGCACCCTGCCCCGCCCTTCCCAGCCGCCCGGCCCCTTCTCTGGCTCGACGGCCCCTCGGTGATTGCTGGGCAGTGAGCGGGTCCTTCAGACTGTGGCCCTTTGCCGCTGGCTTTGGCCCTCAGCGTGATGCCTCCTCTTAGGTCCATCTCAGCAGATGAGGTGTGTGCCTGCTGGGAGTCAAACCCCAACCTCTTGTGGATGGACGACGCTCCACCCCATAGTCGCCGGGCCGGCGTGCGGGCTTTTACGTGGACAGTTTTCCTCTGCGACAGGCCCAGGTGCTGCCCGTGCTGGGCTGTCTGTCAGTTTTTATAAGAAACTGCCGGACTGTTTCCCAGAGGACTGTGCTCGCTCCTCCCTCCCCACCCCTCCCCTGCGCAGGGCGGCTCTCGCCCCCTCTCTGGCTCTTCCTCATTTGGGTGGTCCTGGTGGGTGTCTGGCCACTCCTCATGGCCCAGGAGCCTCCGCAGGCTCGCTCCTCCCGCGTTCTAGGTCGCGTGGATTTGATTGTTGTGTCTGGTGAGTGCGCCCTGGGCGTTGGTGGCTGGCTAGTTCGCTGTTTTCTCGTCTGTAGCTTGTTTTTAATCCTTGACCGGGGCTCCCACAGAGCAAGCTGCTGAGCGAAATCCAGTTTATCTGTTTTTTTCCCTTTTATGGGCTGTGCCTTTTATATCGCGTGTAAGCAGCTCTCTGGCCCCGAGTCCCTGTCTTCTTGTAACAGTTTCCTAGTTGGCACTTGCACTGTGATTGATTCGATCCCCTGGGAGCTGATGGTTGTTGCTGTGAAGTTTAGGTTGTTCGCTCTCATGCCCAGGACCATTTGTGGAAGGTTCTTTCCTCGCTGAGTGGCTTGTGTGCCTTTCGCAGAAGTCGGCTGAGCACGTTGCCTGGGCCTGTCTCTAGGCTCAGCGCTGCTCCCCGGACCTGGGCCTGCCTTCCTCCAGACGCCTTGGCCTGGATTGTTCCAGTTAGAGAGTAAGTCTTGTGTGTGTGTTTTAAATTGATTTTTAGAGAGAGGAGGAGGGAGGGAGGAGAGAGAGAGAGAGAGAGAGAGAGAGAGAGAGAGACATCTATCAGCTGCCTCCTGTGTGCTGGAGCTGGGGACCCAGCTCGGGCCCGGACTAGGACTCAAACCAGCAACCTTTGAGTGTGCGGACGACAACTGGGCCACGGAGGCCAGGGCTGGAAAGTAAGTCTTAATCAGAGAGCGAGCCTCCCCTTGTTCTTTTTATGGTGCTAGCTATTCGAGTGCCCTCATGTCCTACCCTTTTAGAAGAGGCTCATCCGTCGCTGCAAAGCAGTCTCGTGCGGATTTTACAGAAATTGATTCGACCATTTTGGGAGAAGTGATGCCTGACCTTCCAGCCCAGGAGCAGGGTGTCCCCCTGATTCACATCTTCTCTGATTCCTCTCATTAGTGTTTCATTATCGCAGCACACAAGCCCTCCACATGGTTGTTTTTAATTTAATTTTTTAATTATTTATTTTACAGAGAGGAAGGAAGGAGGGGAGAGAGGGGTTTGTTGTTCACCTGTTCATTCACTTGTTGCTTCTCGTATGTGCCCTGACCAGACATTGAACCCACAACCTTGGTGTATTGGGATGACGCTCTAACCCACTGAGCTAGCTGGCCAGGGCTCTCTACATATTTTGTTATGTTTACATCTCGTTAACTTTTTTTAAATATATTTTATTGATTTTTTACAGAGAGGAAGGGAGAGGGATAGGGAGTTAAAAACATCGATGAGAGAGAAACATCGATCAGCTGCCTCCTGCACACTCCCCACTGGGGATGTGCCTGCAACCACGGTACATGCCCTTGACCGGAATCAAACCCGGGACCCTTGAGTCCGCAGGCCCACGCTCTACCCACTGAGCCAAACCGGTCAGGGCTCATTAATTTTTAAATATATTTTTATTATTGATTTCAGAGAGTAAGAGAGAAATAGAAACATCAGTGATGAGAGAGAATCGTGGATCGGCTGCCTCCTGCACGCCCCCACTGGCACTGGAGTCTGAAACCTGGGCATGTGCCCTGATTGGGAATTGAACCATGACCTCCTGGTTCATAGGTCAATGCTCAACCCCTGAGCCACACCGGCCGGGCACATCTCATTATTTTTAAAGTGATGGTAGATGACTTTTTACTTCCGTCTCCATCTGTTTTGCCTGTTGTGCCGGCTGGGGCCTCTGCATCGTCCTGTCGGGTGGAGTGGCGACAGCCGGCCTCAGCCTTGCCGCACTGTCGGGGACGACATTCACTTACTCACCATTAAGGTGATGTCAGCTCAGGTGCCTGTGGGTGTTCTTCATCGAGGTCAGGACAGTCCTCCCTGTTCCTGGTAACGGAGAGTCTGTGTCATAAGCGGGGGTGGAGTTTTGTGCGTCAGTGATGTCATCAGGTGAGCTTCCTTCTTGCCTTGCTGCTGTGCTGCATTCCATTGGTTGAGCCAACCTTGCATTCCCAGAACAAACCCGTTGGCGACTGGTTTATTCTTTTTAAGCATATATTGTGTTCAAAGTAAGGCTACTCTGGGAGCATAAAACATCACCCCCAGGGTTGGAGTGACGTCGGTAGCTCGTGAACTGCAGGCAGAAGTGGAGACGAAGCGGAGACAGCGCCACCCTCCGTGCCACCCGCGTGCTTAGCTCCAGCAGCGTGTCCAGCTCTTCCAGGACCGGGCCGAGCTGTGGGTTAGGGCGGCTGGGAAAGGGCCTCTGGCTCCTCCCCGTGCCGCTGGGGGACCCTCCTTGCCTGCTGGTGCGGGCAGGGGTGGGGTGGTGGTCTTCTGCCTGCAAGGAGCCCGCCCTCGGCGCTAAGTGCCCGACTTCCTAACTAATAAACAAATTTAGAAATTAAACTTTGAGCACTGGTTACAGACTTCATTTTTTTATTGATTTTTTAATATTTTATTGATTTTTTACGGAGAGGAATAGAGAGTTAGAAACATCCACGGGAGAGAAACGTGGATCAGCTGCCTCCCACACACCCCCTACTGGGGATGCTGCCCACCACCAAGGTACATGCCCTTGACCGGAATCGAACCCGGGACCCTTCAGTCCGCAGGTTGACACTCTATCCACTGAGCCAAACCGGTTAGGGCTGGTTACAGACTTTACCTCCCTCATCCATTTAAATGATAATTACATCGAATGAATTATTCTTGTGAGTATGTTACCCATAACATCAAACAAAATACACAAAAATCTAATGATTATAAAATTATGATAACCATTTTGAACGTTTCAGTATCATGGGTTTAATTCATTCATTTACCTTATTTTCTCAAGGCCTAGTACCCTTACCAGGTAGTTATTTCTGTCCCTTCTTGGAATGAGAGTTTTCCACTTGCTTCTAGAGTTACAGCCTCCCCGGCCGGCTCAGGCCGCAGGCTCAGTGACCACGGCCCACACCCAGAGCCATTTCCGTTGTCATTTTATCGGCATTGTTTCCCCGGCTTCTCTCACCTCTGGGCGTTTGGAGGCAGCCTGGCCTGCCTTCCACACGGGTTCAGCTCCTTGCAGCCTGATGCCGGCCCTGCCTGTGCTCCTCAGGTCTGTTGGCCAGCGTGCTGGGAGGGGATGCGGCAGGCATTGTTTCCATGGGCCGAGGAGCTGAGTCTGCAGGGTCCTCTCGCCTCCCAGGGCCCTCGGCCAGCTCAGGCCTTGGGTCTCTGTTGGGCCTCCCTGCTGTGTCTGCTGTGGCTGAGCAGGGGCCTGGGAGTATTGGCCCAGACGCCAGCTGTGCCACCTGGCCCGAGGCGTGGTTGCCTGGTTCCATGCCACCCGTCCCTGCTCCTGGTTTTGGCTCCGCTTGCGGGGGGTGGCGGGCAGGGGAGATAGGGCAGCAGGGTGGGCGGCCTGCCCTGGCGTTTGACGCCGGACGTGTCCCCCGTGCCTGCCCAGGTGCTTCTCCTGTGCTCTGCCACCTTCCCTGTGGGCTCCCAGACATCACTGGGCCCAATTCGCACCATTTCCTTGTTGGAGCGTGGCCGACGGGGCCCTCTCCACGCCTGTCGACTGGCCTTCCTGAGCGGGTCAGAGGAGACTGACATGTTTTGCTGGTGCCTCTGCGTTCGTGGGGGCGGCCTCCAGGCCTCTGGGTGCCAGCCCATGACTCAGTTTCTAGGTCTGAACAACCCTTTCAGTTGTGGGCCCATGTGGGGTCGCTCCTCTCATCTATGGTGCCGGCCTCCTGGGGTCTCCTAGGGTCATGGGAGGACTCCTGAGGTCGAGGGAGGACTCCTAGGGTCGTGGGAGGACTCCTGGGGTCGAGGGAGGACTCCTGGGGTCATGGGAGGACTCCTAGGGTCGAGGGAGGCCTGGGTGGGTTAATCCAGGGAAGTGCCAGTCGATGCTCAGTGCGGTGGCTGTTTGGCAGTTTTGAATGAGGAAGTAAGGGAGCACCTGGGTTTTCACCGTCAAGCCCTGTCCCTGGCTGTGGTCCTCCTGCCTACCCTGCCTTTCGACCTCACCCTCCCGCTTCCTCCAGGCTCCTTGCCAGACCCCCTTCTTTTGGCTCGACAGTGGGGGCTCCACCGGTTCAGTCCTGTGTCTCCTGGCCCCACCCTGGGGGGGCATCAGCTCCTGGTTGAGTGCTCACCCCTGAGCGAGCCTGTCCCCTGAGCCCCAGCCTCTGGGGCGGCAGCACTTAGGGGCTGGGGGACCTTTTAGGCACCGAGAGCCTGAGCAGAACAATGTCAGTGTCAGTAGCTTCAGCTGTAGGTCAGGGAGGGAGGTGCCATCGGAGCAAAGACCTGAGCAGAGGGCTGTGGGGTGTGGGGTGCCCAGGCTTTGCGTGCAGGTCTGTGTGCACACGTGTCGCTCCCGGGTGCACACGGGTCGGGTGGCTGTAGCCTGGGCAGGGTGTGGGTAACATGTTCAGAAACTTCCAGCCGGGCTGCGTGTCCTCCCCCCGGGCCGTGCCTGTGGGTCCGGCCCCAAGACCTCGCCCACCGGCCCAGGCTGCGGTCAGCGCTCAGACCGCCTTTCTGCCCGGTGTCCGTGGTGTCTGTGGTTTTGGTTGCGTTTCCCTGTGGCTGCTGGTGTCGGCACCACACGCAGCTGACGGCAGCGCTGCTCTCCCTCGGCTCAGCGGGCCTGGTCCCCGCCCTCCGGAGGGATGTAGGCTCAGCGTGTCCTTCCTCACAGGGAAGCCACTGGTCTGCTGGGGATGGGGCGGGGAGATGCGGGGGCACTGAGGGAAGTGTCCCCTCCTGTCCTGAGCGGCTGTCCTTCCCTCACTTGTTTCCTCTGACCTGTCAGCAGCCTTCTGTAGATTCTGTAACTTTTCTCTTGGCGTAATTGACATGTCACAGGGTGTGAGTGGCAGGAGCGCCACACGCTAGATGGTTTGTATTTGTCGCAAAACTTCCCGCAGCAGGGCCCCACCACCCGCCGCTGCGGGTCGGGTCTTTTTTCTGGTGAGACGTTCACACATGCGACTTGATGCTGGTTAACTGCAGCCCGAGCTGTGTGCTGCCCGCTCGGCCCAGGCCGCTCGCCTGACCCCGGGCAGCAGGCCCGCACTTGGTCCGCGGTGCCCTCCCCGTGCTGGCCTTCAGCGCTGGCTCCGGTGTTTCTAAAGCTCGGCTTATGGTTTGTCGCTGGTCACAGACGTCCTGTTGGTTGGTGTGCATTCCGTGCCTCCTGCCGTCTTGCTAAGGAGCTCGCCTGTGGGTGCAGTCACTGGTAGCGTCCCTGCAGACCCTGCACCTGCCGCAGTCCCGCCTCCGATGCTGTTGTCTCGGCATCTTGCCTCGGTGGTTCCGTCACCTCGACTGCGAGCCTCGGGTCCAGGGGGCTGTCGGGCCCTCGGTGGTTCTGGTTCTCAGTGACTTTCACCCCCAGGACAGTGTCACCTGGGGCTCAGGGCTCCTCGGGCGCCTGCAGTGCGGGGGTGGGGTGCCTTCAGGAATCCCGTCACCTTTGACCTCCCCTCGTGGCCCAGGCCTGCCCAGAGCCCTCCACTTCCCCGCCCTCCTCCCCTCCCCACACTCCCCGGTTGGTGTGCGGTTGGTGCCAGCCCTGCCTCCTGGAGGAGGAGGCTTTGAGCCTGGGGGCAGGGACGTTGTGTGTCCTGGCCTGGCCGCCTGTTCCTGTGGAGGCTGGTGTGGCGTCACCTGCTGGTCCCCAGCCGGGGCCTGTCCCCCTCCGCGCTGACTCCTGGGAGGGACTCCTTCGGGGGCGCGGCCCGGCACGGGGGCGGTCAGTGTTTGTTCTCTCTCTCTCTCTCTCTCTCTATCAGTCGGGAGTTTTCTTAGAAAATCACTTCATGACCCAAGTTGTCACCTCCCCGGCCTTAGGCTCCCTGACTCCGGCCCTGGGAGTGTGAGCTCATTCCCCCACTCGCGCTTAGGAGGCCCGGTGGCCGGGCTGCGGCTTCCTGTGGACACGGAGCCTTTCTGTTCTGACCGTGCTGTGTCCACGCGGGGCTGAGCGCCGAGGGGCTGGGAGAGCCCGTGGCCGGGGGCCTCTGCTCCCCCGCTGGTTCCTGGCCCCTCACGCGGTTCGGGGTTGAGGCTTTCTTCGCGGAGGAGGCGGGTCCGCTTGGTGGCTGTTTCTTGGACGGAGCGCAGGCTCTGCTGGCAGGGCGCGGAGTCCAGTGTGCCTGCGGCTGCCTCAGTCACGTTTGTGCAGCTTTTCTGGACTGAGAGGCGTTTAAAACGCCCCCGAGTTCTCTCTTAACCGCTGTGTCCCCCTGGTTCGTGAGAGAAGTGCCACCGCCACCCTCGCTCCTGGCCTTTTGAATCCTCCGATTCATTGAACCACGGACACTCTTGAGCTCTTGGGCGCCTGGGACGGGGCGGGCCCTGGTGAGGCCGTCAGCACTTTGGGAGGAGCGGGGCGCCGGGCGGTAGACGTGGCTCTGTGCGTTGTCTCTTACTCGCTTTATTTTATTAAATTAAGGGATTGGTGTTTGGACCGAAGCCCTTGTTCATCGATGATGGAGATGGAGCCGGAGAAAGTCAACGTGCGGAGGGGGCTGAGCGCAGACACGTCCTCCTACCGCTGTGCCACCTGCCATGGGGATGAGGACGCTCTGATGGGCCACCCCATCCGGGGTCGCGCCAAGTCCCGCAGCCTGTCTGCCTCGCCCGCCCTGGCGAGCACCAAGGAGTTCAGGTACGACGGCCCTCCTCGGCCCAGCACATCCCAGCTGCACACGCACACGCGCTCGGCGCTGCCCAGCTCTGTCCTCCGTGGTGCCCACGCCTGTGCCCACGGAGGTGTGTGGCCCAGGCCCCGTTCCCGGCTGGGCTGGCGGGCGCAGCGAC
>NW_006296809.1:702195-704771 GCF_000327345.1 Myotis davidii | reverse complement strand
AGTGTCCCTACCTCCACCCCCGGCCGGCCGTGCTGCTCTTGCACAAGACCCTGAGTCACAGTGTGCAGAGCGGCGTGCGACCTGCCGGGCAGGCGAGGTGATGACACCTGGGGGCACGGCTCTGTTCCCGGAACAGTAAACACCAGGGCTCCGGGGGAAGCTGCCACAGTAACTTTGCCTCTGGAGCCTGGGCCGCGTCTGACAGGCCAGGGGCATCCTGGGAGTAGCGCATGGCAGTGCCAGGTGAGGTGGAGGAGCCCACGGCGCCTTCACTGGGTGTGGCGCGGCGACGGGTGCTGGCAGGGTTTTCTGGGTAGAAAGTCCTAACCCGCGTCGGGGGGAGGGCAGCCGGAGCCACTGGGCCAGGCAGCTTCTCCCAGGCGCCTTCCTCCTGAGTTTTGCTGGCCTTCCGCACCCAGGCCACGAGGTGCGGCGAGGCTCCCGGCCGCAGGCTCTGGGCTTGGCTCCGTGGGCGTGTGTCACACACCCTTCTTTCTGGTGCAGAGGCCAGGGAGCCTGGCGAGGGCCTGTGGGTGTCAGCATGGGAGGGGAGAACGCCCCGCCCCAGCTAACACTGACTCAGCAAATCCGCTGCAGACCCATTTCCAAGCTCTTTGTCCCCGAGGCCCTGGTGTGGCTCCGTGCTCGCCTTGGGGGCTGTGAGCTCCAGCCCTGAGCCAGACCTGGGTACAGGTGGCTGCTGCCCAGGAGGGAGCCTGCTCTGTGTGCTGAGGAGGAGGGTATGGAGCCCTGAGCTCAGCAGTGAGACCAGCTCCCTGTGGCTGTCCTTGTGGAAGAGCCGTGAGATCCTTGGAGGCTGGGGGGGGCGGGGGGGCATCCCCCTGCTCTGCCAACCCAGGCGTCCTCCTGGTGGGGCGGGCACTAGTCCCCCAAGGCTGAGAGGAGGGAGGGCACCGAGGCACCCAGGATGTGCTGGCTGCAGTGCCCTCGTCCGGAGGCTTGTGATTCTGTCACCTCTCAGTTCCTGGGAAGTGGGGCGCTCAGGAGCGTCGTCTTTGTTGACAGGTGGCTAGAGGGGGGGTCCCTGTTAGCGTCTAGGGTCCCAGGGATGGTTTCCTGCAGCCTCAGGCCCACAGGCAGCCTGCACAGGCCCAGGTTCCAGGCCGTCCCCAAGGTCAGGGCCCTGTTCTGGGGTGGGTCCTGGTTCTGAGGCTGGTGCCAGGTGTGCCCAGGTGTCTCCAGTGGCTGTGCTACCTGGACAGCCCAGGGCGGCGTCCTCCGGGACCACACAGGACAAGGGCTGCCATTTGGATGAAAGCGTTTCCGAGACGCTGATGCAAGCTGCCCTGAGCCACACGCCATCACCTGCTGTGCTCTCTCCACAGGAGGACCCGCTCTCTGCACGGGCCATGCCCCGTGACCACTTTTGGACCAAAGGCCTGTGTGCTGCAGAACCCGCAGACCATCATGTGAGTGTGTGTGGGGGGCGGGGTTGGGGGGCGCTCCCTGCCCGGCGTCCAGGGGGGTCGCTGTGTGTGGAGGCTCTGGTGCTGAGTGAGACGCCGCTAAGTGGGTGTCTCCAGTGCCTGGCGGGGGGGGCAAGTATGCCCAGTTTTGATTTGATTTGATTTGATTTTTCAGTAAAAAATGTAGGAAGAAAATGCCGTATTTTATACTCACACACTTGGTGGGGCAAATGTTTCTCCTTTAATTGTTACTAAAATGCAAGACGTTGTATTTGGAGAATCTGAGTGACTTGTTGGAGGAGATGATGCCGCGCAGGTGCTGTTCCCACAGCTGCTCTGGAGCCGCCCGAGGGCTGCGCACCTGCAGTGGCCGCGTGGCCGAGGAGATGTGTTTGTTTGTTTAAAAGAGAAAGCATATTTGAAATATGTATTTTATTGATTTTTTTACAGAGAGAAAGGGAGAGGTATAGAGAGTTAGAAACATCGATGAGAAACATCGATCAGTTGCCTCCTGCACACTCCCCACTGGGGATGTGGCCGCAGCCAAGGTATATGACCTTGACCGGAATCGAACCCGGGACCCTTGAGTCCATAGGGCAACGCTCTATCCACTGAGCCAAACCGGTTAGGGCCAAGGAGACATGTTTAAACGCTAATCAGCCTGGCCCCGCCAGAGCGGCTCAATGGGTGGAGCGCCATCCTGGCCTGTTCGCTTCCATCAGGGCACATGCCGGGTTTCAGACTCAGCCCCCAGCAGGGGGCGTGCAAGAAGCAGCTGTTGTTTCTCATCGCCGCTTCTCTCTCTCTCAAAAATCAATAAAAACATATTTTTAAAAATTATTAGAGCAGTTTTAGGTTCACAGCAAAATTGAGGGAGAGGTACATAGATTTCCCACCTGCCCCCACCCATGCACATCCTCCTCACCACCGACCCCTCGTCACCACCAGGCCCGGGTACATTGGGTCCTGGGTGCTGTGCATTCTGGTGCACAGGCGTGTAGTGATGTGTTCACCATGGTTACCAGAGGCATGTCACTGACCCCAGATCCTGCAACTGGCTTTAAAGGGGGTTTTTAGCTGTAACAGTTGAGGGCCATCTGAGTGCTCACGCAGAGGTGTGCTGTGGGCTGCACCCGTGAACAAGTCAGC
>NW_006296809.1:695031-702143 GCF_000327345.1 Myotis davidii | reverse complement strand
TGGCCTCCGGGCAGAGTCTGCCGCGGGTGGGTGGGGTGTCTGTGGGAGGCCTGGTGTCCTGCCCCCCATGGAGGGAGGGGTCGGGCGAGGGCGAAGGGCATCCCGCAGAGGGCCCCGCTGGTCCGTCTGGGACCGGGTCTGCAGGGTTGTCACCCTGGGTGCTGTCAGGTGCTGTCGGGACTGAAAGCTCAGATCAGCGGGGAGATCAGGGACCAGAAAGGCGCACAGTGGGCGCTTCAGGCAGCAAGTGCCTGGGAGACACAGCTTCCCAGCCAGCGGCCCCTGGGGACTTGGCTGGCCCTGCCCTAGGGCTGTTGACACCTGCGGTGCACCTGCCGCAGCGAGAGCTCCTCTCCCTCAGGCACATCCAGGACCCTGCCAGCCAGCGGTTGACGTGGAACAAGTCCCCGAAAAGCGTCCTCGTCATCAAGAAGATCCGGGACGCCAGCCTGCTACAGCCCTTCAAGGAGCTCTGCGTGTACCTGATGGAGGTGTGCAGCGGCCTAGACCCCTCGTCCCGCCAGCAGGACCCCCCCGGGTGTTGGGGGCACAGGCCCCGGGGTCTGAGCCAGCAGGACCCCCCTGGGTGTCGGGGGCACCGGCCCCGGGGTCTGAGCCAGCAGGAACCCCCGGGTGTCGGGGGCACGGGCCCTGGGGTCTGAGCCAGCAGGAACCCCTGGGTGTCGGGGGCACAGGCCCCGGGGTCTGAGCCAGGGTGGAGAAGGCAGGAGGCTCGCTTCACAGTGGCCATCTGGGCAGTGAGGGCGATTCGCAGCCGAGACGCGGGAATTGGTCTCCCTGGTCGTAAAGCGCTGAGATGACCGGCTGGGCCTCTGGGGCTGACGCACCCTCTGCCCCCAGGAGAACAACATGATCGTGTATGTGGAGAAGAAGGTTCTAGAAGATCCTGCTATCGTCGGTGACGACAGCTTCGGGCCCGTGAAGAAGAAGTTCTGCACCTTCCGAGAAGACTATGACGACATTTCCAACCAGATCGATTTCATTCGTCGGTGACGACAGCTTCGGGCCCGTGAAGAAGAAGTTCTGCACCTTCCGAGAAGGTGAGCGCCTGCGCTGTGCCTGCGGGAGCAGAGTCATGCTCCCTGCTCGCGGCTGACGCGCCTCTCGCCTGCCTTCTAGACTATGACGACATTTCCAACCAGATCGATTTCATCATCTGCCTTGGCGGGGACGGGACCCTGCTCTATGCCTCCTCGCTCTTCCAGGTGAGTCCGTGCGGCCTCGTGCCACTCCCGCCCTCCCGCTGCAGGACTGCGCAGGGAGCGTCAGGGCTCTCGGTCTGCCGGATGCGGGTGCAGACAGCCAGCGCCTCTCTGTGGTGCTGGAGCTGGGGGAGGGGCCGTGGGGGGGCCCCTCCAGGGCCTGGGGTTCGGGTCCCTGGGTGGCCCCAGAGGGGAGAGTCTGCACAGGAGCCCAGTGGGCTGTCCTGAGCCCTGAGCCCACCTCACTCCTGCATGGCCCAGCCAGGGGTCAGAGGTCAGGCCTGGAGGCCGTGGAGAGGGCCCTCCTGGCCTTGCTGACCTCAGTGGTCACATCACACGGCCTGGCGCCGCCCCTGCAGGCACTGGCCCTGGGGAGCATGTGGTCAGCCACACGGCGACCAGGACAACTGGTCAGCTGGTGACTGCTCCGTCGACCTCAGGGCAGCGTGCCTCCCGTCATGGCGTTCCACCTGGGCTCGCTGGGCTTCCTGACGCCCTTCAACTTTGAGAACTTTCAGACCCAAGTGGCTCAGGTGATACAGGGTGAGTCGGAATGTTCTGGAACCCACAGCAGCTCTGAGCCCAGCCTCATCTTCTCCCTTGGTTTTGGGTTTTTTAAAGAGTTCAGGGAAACATGTAGTATTTCAGGTTTCAGAGACCCCCTCCCCCTATTGAGTTTATTGGGGTGATACTGGTTAACAGAACTACAGGTTTCCGGTGTACAGTCCCAGCACGCCACCTTGCACTGTACTGGGTGCTCACCACCCGCTCAGGTCTCTTCCCATCAGCAGGTACCCGACACCTTCCCCTTCCTACCCCTCCCTCCCCCCAAGGTTCAGCGATTTCTACACTTGGTTGGCTCAGACGTGTTTCCTAACATCGAGAAGTGTGAGCAGGTCCCAGGTCGAGGACACTGTGTGCCGAGTGGCAGTGGAGGGGTTTTCACAAAAGACAGAAGTGTTGCTCTCGCTTTGGGAGGAGAAAGGGGGGTCCCTGGTCGAGGGGGGCTCTGCTTGCTATGGGGTGTGATCACCCGGGTCCCTAGGGAACGCAGCCATTATTCTCCGGAGCCGGCTGAAGGTCAAGGTCGTGAAGGAGCTCAGAGGGAAGAAGATGGCCATCCCTAACGGGGTCACTGAGAATGGGGTGCTGGCCTCGGACTGGGACACGGAGGCCGGGAAGCAGGTCATGCAGCACCAGGTCAGTGGACACGTCCCTCAGCCAGTCCTCAGCTGTCTCCTGGCCTCGGGAGGGGAAGGTGGGGGACTTTGTTTGGACCCAGGGGGAGTCCCCCCTCAGGACCTTCCAGACAGCCCAGGAGCAGCACAGGTGCCTGCGGCACAGACCCACCTGGAGGCTGCTCCGCCCCTCAGTGTGCGCTGGCCTCCCCTCCCCCAGGTCTTAAACGAAGTGGTGATTGACAGAGGCCCCTCCTCCTACCTGTCCAACGTGGACGTCTACCTGGACGGGCACCTCATCACCACGGTGCAGGGTGATGGTACGTGGGCATCGGGTCTGTCGTGGGTGCCCTGGGACTCCACGCGGGCGGTGGGCGCATGGAGAGTAAGCCTACATGGGCATCAGGTCTGTCGTGGGCGCCTTGGGGCTCGATGGCTGTGGGCGCATGGAGAGTGAGCCTATGTGGCCATAGGGTCTGTCATGGGCGCCTTGGGGCTCGACGGCTGTGGGCGCATGGAGAGTGAGCCTACGTGGGCATCGGGTCTGTCATGGGCGCCTTGGGGCTCTACGGCTGTGGGCGCATGGAGAGTGAGCCTACGTGGGCATCGGGTCTGTCGTGGGCACGTTGGGGCTCAACGTGGGCAGTGGGCGCATGGAGAGTGAGCCTGCAACTGCTCCTCACCCAGGTCTTAAACGAAGTGGTGATTGACAGAGGCCCCTCCTCCTACCTGTCCAACGTGGACGTCTACCTGGACGGGCACCTCATCACCACGGTGCAGGGTGATGGTACGTGGGCATCGGGTCTGTCGTGGGTGCCCTGGGACTCCACGCGGGCGGTGGGCGCATGGAGAGTAAGCCTACATGGGCATCAGGTCTGTCGTGGGCGCCTTGGGGCTCGATGGCTGTGGGCGCATGGAGAGTGAGCCTATGTGGCCATAGGGTCTGTCATGGGCGCCTTGGGGCTCGACGGCTGTGGGCGCATGGAGAGTGAGCCTACGTGGGCATCGGGTCTGTCGTGGGCGCCTTGGGGCTCGACGTGGGCGGTGGGCGCATGGAGAGTGAGCCTACGTGGGCATCGGGTCTGTCGTGGGCACGTTGGGGCTCAACGTGGGCAGTGGGCGCATGGAGAGTGAGCCTGCAACTGCTCCTCAGGCGTGATCGTCTCCACCCCAACGGGCAGCACGGCGTACGCAGTGGCGGCCGGGGCCTCCATGATCCACCCCAACGTGCCGGCCATCATGATCACTCCCATCTGTCCCCACTCCCTGTCATTCCGGCCCATCGTGGTCCCTGCAGGAGTCGAGCTCAAGGTTAGAGCCCTCGCCACCCTTTCCAGGCCGAGCTGTCGCCAGGGGCTCGTGGTGCTGACCTCTGCTTCTGCCAGTGGCCTCGGCCTCGGTTCCCCCGCAGGGGCCCCCGTCCCGTCCTCATCTCTGCCCATTGGGCTCGCACTGCCGGGGGGTGGGGGGTATGGAGAGGCCAGGGCTGCGCTGGGAGCTGGGCAGCCCCTCGGGGTGCTCTGTCCCCATGGAGTGGGGGCTGCTCTGTGTGGAGTCAGTGAGCTGGAGCAGGGCCTGGCCCTGGGTTCCAGCGGAGGGTGGACGTCTTCTCCGCCCAGAACTGGCCTTGGCCTCTGGCGGGTGCTGTGGGCACCTCCAAGGCCCCCGGTTGGTGCCGCCCTCCCAGGCAGGGGTTTGAGATGTCACATCTGCCTGCTTGATCCCCGCAGATCATGTTGTCACCGGAAGCAAGGAACACCGTGTGGGTGTCCTTCGACGGACGGAAGAGGCAGGAGATCCGCCATGGAGACAGGTGGGTGGGCGCTGGGCCGGAGCCGGGTGAGGAATGAGGGGTGTGCCCGCCTGCTGCCCTCTTCCCCCTGCCACGGGGTCCTTGTCTCACATGGTCACATGGGGACCCATGCCTGTCGGAGCCTGTCACACACGCAGGTTGCTGTGTGGCCCTGTGGTCTGCTCGCCCTGGTGGGGAGAGATGGAGCTGCTCGTGGCTGCACTGTCTGCTCTGTCTCTTCATCCTGCCCGCCTTGGGGTCCCCTCCAGGGACGGGGGTGGGCTGAGTGGGTTCATGGCTCTGTCCCAGGACATATAACAGTACCCCTGGGACCCTTGGCCAGGCTGGAGAGCCAGGTCTGAAAAGGCTCCTCACTGATGAGGATGGGCCCTGCCTGCGGGAGGGTCCTGCTGGGCGGGGCGGCAGGTGCTGGGCTCACGTGCGGCCTTGCGTCCCCAGCATCAGCATCACCACCTCGTGCTACCCGCTCCCCTCCATCTGCGTGCGCGACCCGGTGAGCGACTGGTTCGAGAGCCTGGCCCAGTGTCTGCACTGGAACGTGCGCAAGCGGCAGGCTCACTTCACGGATGAGGAGGGGGAGGAGGAGAGCTAGCCTCCCCGCTGCGCTGCACGTGTGGTCCGGTCACGTGCCCTGCAGGCATCAGGTGCCACGTCTTCTGTCTGTAGCCAGAGAAGGAGCCCAGACTCTGCCTTTGTCCGCCGGATCAGCCGTTTTTAGCATTTTAAATCTGACCTTTTTTGCATTTCTATATAAGCCACGTAAGCGACAGTCAGGCCCATCCCACGAGCTGCACGGGCTCTCGTGTTCTCTGTTAGGAAACCACGGGTCAGCCTGTCACACTGAGAGGGAGCAGAGTGGAGGGACCTGTCCTTGGAGTTGAAATAAGTGTCTCACAGCCGAGTCTTCCTTTGGCCACAGGCTCCCCTGTCCGCACCTCCCCGAGCCCCCAGGGGAGCACCTGTGAGGAGCATTTGGGAGCTTGTCACAGGCTGGTGGGCGGATGGGCCCCGCCTCCTACCCCAGCTTTGGTGTGACAGGGCCACAGAGTGAGTGTCACCCGGGAGCCTGGGCCAGGTGAGGTCAGGTCGGCCCACACATTCCTCAGGAGTGAGTCGGCCCGCCCAGCGGGCAGTCTCAGGTTCTCGTGCTGGTGCGCAGGGAGGACCCGGAGGAGGGCGCCCTGCCCTGACGCGGAGCCTCATCCTGTGTGCTCTGTGACGGGGGTGGGACCTCTGTCTAGTCCGCCATGGCCGCCGTGCGGTGACTCATTTAGGAGCCTTGGGTCTCCCCAGTTGTCACGGGAAGATTGGGACAAGCGTGTGTACGCGGAAGGGAGTGCTGATGCTTCCTGCGGGCCCTGGGGTTCAAGGACACCCCATCATTCCAGCATCGCCCTCCCTCGGCCCGCTGGCTGGGGCGTGTGCAAGCAGGTGCACATTTGCCATGCGGGACAGAGCCTGTGTGGAGTCCATGGTTGGAGCTGAGGCTCAGTGTGCATGTGGCCTTGGCCCCCTGCCCTGCAGACAGGCTCAGTGGGGCCTTTGAGTAACGAACGGATTTCTCTGTGGGTTTCCATCAGCTGCACAGGGAGAAGGAAGGGCTCAGCACCGCCCTGGGCCTCATGTTGGGCGATGGCGGGCAGGGTCTTCCCCCTGCAGGGACGCATGTCCCAGTCTTGTGCTAATGAGGTGTCCAGAGCCACATGCGTGGCCACCCTCAGCCAGGCCTCCGTGCCTGTGTGGGCATGTGTGGATGGAGTGCTGTGCCCACTCTTGTCCCTGCTGGGGCACCTCAGCACCTGGACCTCAGTGGTGCTTGGCACTCGGCCTGGTGTTGGACACAGGTGGGCTCCCTGCCACCTGCCCACCCACCTGGGGGCTGGCCTGCGGGCTGAGGGAGCAGAACCCAAGCCCCGCCCGCCCTGAAGCAGATGATGTTGGGATGGTCTAGAAAGCTATGGGTTTTTGAAGTAAATTCTTAATGTTTCATATTGTTAATATCCTGAAAATTTATTAAATGTTGAGAGCCTTATTACTATTTTCAGATCCTTTCAATAAACAGACTTCTTTAAAAAGTTGGGTTGAGTGACTTTATTTGGTTCTAAGACTGAGGGAGGTGGGCTGGGTCCTCCTGAGATGGGAGACGCGCTGAGAGCTGTCCCAGGTGCTCTGTGGGCCTTGCCCCTGAGGTTGACAGATGTCGGGGGCAGGGGCTGTGGGTGTGGCCGCCTGCCCCACCGGGAGGAGCAGTAGGGGTGCAGAGCCTACAGGTGGGACCTGCTCCGAGGTGAATGGAGGGGCCTCCGTAGTCCCCAGGGCCCCTCGATCCTCCGGCCTGTGGGGTTGGGGCCCTGGGCTGGAACTTGGAGCACCTGCCTGCTCCCCTGCTCCCTCCGACCCCAGCCCTGGGTGGGGTGGGGCAAGGCTTTGCCAGGATCAAAGTGAGCGCTACAGACTGGGACAGGGCACGGGGCGGCGCCAGTGCCCACCGCTCTGCCCGTTCAGTCTGCCCTTGGGTGGGAGACCCTGTGCATCGGGCAGTTCGGCGGCGGCGCCACTACAGCCGGGAGCTCGGCCTCCCCTGGCGCCCGCTGGCCCAGTGCCTCTGGGCGGCAGACCGTCTGGTCCAGGGGTGGGCAAACTTTTTGACTCGAGGGCCACAGTGGGTTCTTAAACTGGACCGGAGGCCGGAACAAAAGCATGGATGGAGTGTTTGTGTGAACTCATATAAATTCAAAGTAAACATCATTACATAAAAGGGTGCGGTCTTTTTTGTTTAGTTTTATTCATTTCAAACGGGCCGTAGTTTGCCCACTGGTCCGTTTGCACAAGCACCACCAGCTGCTGGCGGCATCCAAGGACCCGGGGACGCAGAGGCGCACCCACGAGAGCAGGTCA